>NW_020262423.1:0-2962 GCF_003255815.1 Theropithecus gelada | reverse complement strand
CGTCCCACTGACCCCTGGGGTTTTGGCCTCAGACTTGAGGTGAACCTACAATTCCGGAATAGCGGGACCGGGTCCCGGGCCCTTCTCTTGTGGCAGCAGCGGCAAGGTGCTGGTGGAAGAGCCCTGGCCAGCATAGGTCAGACAGGAGGGGAGCCAGCTGCCACCCCAAACACACCTGTCCTCCTCACACCTGGCCTACGTCCAACTCTCCACGGCCCTGCCCCGAAGGCTGGACGTAGAAATCCCACAGAGGCGTGCATGCCGTTGAGGGCTCGTGTGTGCCATGGAGGGGCGGTAGATGGCCCAGCCCCAAGTGTACCGATATTCCTCCCCAAACCTATTCTGTGACGGAAACCCGATGTTCACCTCGTCGGGCAGTCAAGGCGTGGGCAGAGGCCTGACGTCTGCTGCAGGATCACAGTGACATTGAATGCTTTTCCCAAGACAGACAAATCACTAGGGACACACTATGCCAAGCTGCTACCTCCCTGGCCCTTTCCGGACTCTTTGACCCCCACGGACTTTCCCTTGGGATTCTCCACCACACAGTTTCTTCTCTGTCTCTCTCTCTCTCTCTCTATCTCTCTCTCTCTCTCTGTCTCTCTCTCTCTCGCTCTCTCTGTCTCTCTCAATCCCATAATCACTCTCTCTCTCGTGCCAGGTTCGCGCCCAGCGCTCTCTCGCCCACTTCTACTGGGGCCTGCTTCCTCTCCTGCTCTCTCTGTCTCAACGTCATTGATTTTCTCGTACTGCCCGGGACTTCTTGCCCACGTGTGCCTTTAAAACGCTAAGAGATGCAACTGAACGTGTGAGACATGGCGCAGATAGGCCGAGAGGCGGCCAGAGAAATGCCCCAGAACTCAAGAACCCGGCCACGCCCTCCGCTTCTACCACCACCAGCAACGCCAACCCAGGGGCCTGCTTTCGCGGTCCCCCAAGCCAAGGTGAGGCAAGTCGCACTTGAATGTCATCCCGTTCCTCTTGGGAACGCTGGACCGCGCTCAACCTTAAATGTGCGTTGAGGTGGAAGGTGGATTTCTCTTTGAATGACAGTGTCTCTGCACAAGGCCGAGGAGGGGCACACGGATCCACCTGGCTTGCTCTCTAGCTGGATTCAGGTGGAACGGAGGACCATGAACCCTCAGGACTTTTTCTGCTTGGGTCCTGTGCTTTTCAGGTTTCGGGCCTAAGAGGCCCATCACCTCCTTATACCTGTTTTCTGTGTATTAAAAAAAAAAAAAAAAAGAAAAAAATGAAAGAAACCTGGACATTCCACCTGTCACCTCATAAGGGTCCTCGGAGTTCCCTTTCTACTCCTCAATTCAGCGACATAGTGCTGATCTCCATCCATTGGAGGCGAGTCCCCGTTCTCTTGGGGACTCCTGGACACTCTGGGAAACGCCAGAAAGCCTCGGGGAATGGCCCCGTCCGCTAAAGATGCATCTTCCGAGCCTCCTCCCTGCACCTCCCATTGGACCTGCCCCGATTCTACCTCAGGGACCCACTGGAGGAGAGGCACAGGGATGCTGCCTCAGCAGCAGACCCTTCTAGCGCTGAGCAGGCTGTCCCCAGGCAGGCAGAGTCCGACGGGTCCTTCCTCCTGGGACTCCAGCAGGCCTAGGAAAGCAGCGGTCCCCCTCGGCTGATGCCCAGAGAGACTCCATTGCGCAAGCTTTGCCACCGAACCCATCGGTCGGTGCGCCTCTGATCACAGGCCAAGGGCCTGCGCACCCCCAAAGACAACCGGGGTCCCCGGAAGGCCCCCAGGCTGAAAGGAGCACCAACGGGAATGGCCGGCCTCCAAGACAACTTGGGGGCATGGACACCACAAGACAGGGTCGCAGGTCTCAACGAAGCGGATGCCTGGTGTCTGAGGGGGGCCGGGCCGGGCCTGGCCTCGCCTTGGCGTCCACCTCGTCTGGAAGCGTCTGGGTACGGGCCCCGCAGGATGCCCCGCGGCCCACCTTCCTCCCTAGGCCGCAAGGAGCAACACCCCGGCGCCGGCCAGTCCCGGCGGGCACCGGCGCCACTGGCCACGGAACTCAGCTCTGGCAGTGGCCCCTCCTCACTGGCGTGCAGTGTGGCCGAGGGAGCCTCCCGGGGCCGAGGACCCAACTAGGCCTTCACCCCGGGTGCTCCCAGGAAACGGGCACCAGGCAAACTGCCCACGGCCCCGAGCCCAGGCTCCTTGGAGGAGGCCTCCGCAAGTCCCGCCCAGATCATGGCCGCCACCAGGCTCCCGGGCCATGGCTTCCTGTTCGGCAACCGCCAGGCGTCCTGACTGTCCAGCTAGACCTGGCGCCTGTCTCTGGGGCTTCCAGGGCGCGAACTGGCGGCAGACCCTGCTTCCCTCGGGCCTCCAGAGACCTCGGATCCGTCCGGGCACCGGTCCTAGTCCTGCCTGCTCCCCCAGGGCAGTCCCAAGCCACTCCTCCCTAGGCGAGCACAGGGACCGGTGCTCGATTGCCAAGCGGGTTCCTCTTGATGGCAGTATTGCTCCAGAAATGCCCACCTGCCCTTCCCCCATGTCCACTCCCTCCGCCCTCTGCGGAGGAAAAAAACGCCAAGAGCGCTCCGCACATGGCCCTTCAGCATCTCGGCCGCTTTGGGCCAGCTCTGGCCCACCTGCCGGACCCTGTCCTTGGCAGACGGGACTCGGCAGGGTCCTTCTACTAGCCTGCCTTCCTGACAAACCCGAAAGCGGTCCCCTTGGGCCGCCCTGGGGATGCAGCCGAACTAACCGCATCCCTAACCATGCCTTTGGGGTGGGGAGGATGGTGGAACCCGCAGGGAAGAGGAGACTGGGCACATAGTAGGATGCCAGCCCTAGCTGTGCCCTCCGGGGCACATTTGCACTTGGGCGTACTCACGGGTCACTGCAAGGCCAGCTTGACCAAGAGGTCAAAGGCGACCGGCGTCCCACTGACCCCTGGGGTTTTGGCCTCAGACTTGAGGTGAACCT
>NW_020262422.1:0-2962 GCF_003255815.1 Theropithecus gelada | reverse complement strand
CACTGAGCCAGCAGGAAGGATCTCACAGGTCATATCCTGGGATCAACACTCCACCCGTTCAGGTAACAGTCCTGCTGCTTTTAGTCATTTATATCCTTTGGTTCATAGATATTTTGAGTTAAGTGCCTTCTAAATGCTGACCTAAATAATATTCCTTGGTTTTTAAAATCATACAAAGTGGATTTTAGTCACAATCTTGAGTCGTCACAATCTTGAGTCCTCACACCCGGTCTGGCTTACAGTTTCTGGCTTATAGTTTCCTTCTGCGACTAGCCCTCCCCCACCTGCCCAGAAATTTTCTCTTAAAAAAGTGGCTAGAGCTAAAGGCATAGTCAAGGTTAATGTTCCTTTTTCTTTATCCGACCTCTCTCAAATCAGTCAGCGTTTAGGCTCTTTTTCTTTTTTTTTTTTTTTTTTTTGAGACGGAGTCTGGCCCAGGCTGGAGTGCAGTGGCCGGATCTCAGCTCACTGCAAGCTCCGCCTCCTGGGTTTATGCCATTCTCCTGCCTCAGCCTCCCAAGTAGCTGGGACTACAGGTGCCCGCCACCTCGCCCGGCTAGTTTTTTGTATTTTTTTTTTTAGTAGAGACGGGATTTCACCGTGTTAGCCAGGATGGTCTCGATCTCCTGACCTCGTGATCCGCCCGTCTCAGCCTCCCAAAGTGCTAGGATTACAGGCTTGAGCCACCGCGCCCGGCCTAGGCTCTTTTTCATTAAATATGAAAAACCCAGCCCAGTTCATGGCCCATTTAGCAGCAACTCTGAGACACTTTTCAGCCCTAGACTCTGAAAGGTCAGAAGGCCATCTTATTCTCAATATACGTTTAGTTTTATTACCCAATCTGCTCCTGATGTTAAATAAAACCCCCAAAATTAAATTCCAGCCCTCAAACCCCACAACAGGACTTAATGCACCTTGCCTTCGAGGTATACAATAGTAGAGTAGAGGCAGCTAAGTAGCAACTTATTTCTTCTGAGTTACAATTCCTTGCCTCCACTGTGAGACAAACCCTAGCCACATCTCCAGCACACAACTCCAAATGCCTGAACCACAGCTGCCAGGGGTTCCTCCAGAACCTCTTCCCCAAGGAGCTTGCTACAAGTGCCAGAAATCTGGCCATTGGGCCAAGGAATGCCTGCAGCCCGAGATGCCTCCTAAGCCATGTCCCATCTGTGTGGGACCCTACTGGAAATCAGACTGTCCAACTCACCCAGCAGCCACTCCCAGAGCCCCTGGAGCTCCAGCCCAGGGCTCTCTGAATGACTCATTCCCAGATATTCTCAGCTTAGTGGCTGAAGATCGATGCTGCCCCATCACCTCGGAAGCCTCTTGGACCGTCACAGATGCTTTGGGTAACTCTTACAGTAGAGGGTAAGTCCAACCCCTTCTTAATCAATACGGAGGCTACGCACTCCACATTACCTTCTTTCCAAGGGCCTGTTTCCCTTGCCTCCATAAATGTTGTGGATATTGACAGCCAGGCTTTTAAACCTCTTAAAACTCCCCAACTCTAGTGCCAACTTGGATAACATTCTTTTATGCACTCCTTTTTAGTTATCCCCACTTGCCCTGTTCCCTATTAGGCCAAGACATTTTAACTAAATTATCTGCTTCCCTGATTATTCCTAGGCTACAGTCACACCTCATTGCTGCCTTTTCCCCCTGTTCAAAGCCTCCTTCACATCCTCCCCTCGTATCCCCCCACCTTAACCCACAAGTGTAGGACACTTCTACTCCCTCCTTGGCGACTGATCATGCACCCCTTACCATCCCATTAAAACCTAATCACCCTTACCCCACTCAACAGCAATATCCCATCCCACAGCACGCTTTAAAAGGATTAAAGTCTGTTATCACTCGCCTGCTACAGCATGGGCTTTTAAAACATATAAACTCTCTTACAATTTCCCCATTTTACCTGTCCGAAAACCAGACAATTCTTACAGATTAGTTCAAGATCTGCACCTTATCAACCAAATTGTCTTGCCTATCCACGCCATGGTGCCAAACCCATATACTCTCCTATCCTCAATACCTCTGTCCACAACCCATTATTCTGTTCTGGATCTCAAACATACTTTCTTTACTATTCCTTTACACCCTTCATCCCAGCATCTCTTTGCTTTCACTTGGACTGACCCTGACACCCATCAGGCTCAGCAAATTACCTAGTCTGTACTGCTGCAAGGCCTCACGGACAGCCCCCATTACTTCAGCCAAGCCCAAATTTCTTCCTCATCTGTTACCTATCTCTACATAATTATCATAAATACATACTTACTTTCCCTGCTGATCATGTCCGGCTAATCTCCCAAACCCCCCCTTCTACAAAACAACAACTCCTTTCCTTCCTAGGCATGGTTAGTGCAGACAGAATTCTTACCCAAGAGCCGGGACTGCGTCCTGTAGCCTTTCTGTCCAAACGACCTTACTGTTTTAGCCTAGCCTTCATGTCTGCACGCAGCAGCTGCTACCGCTTTAATATTGTTAGAGGCCCCAAAAATCACAAACCATGCTCAATTCTCTACAGTTCTCATAAATTCCAAAATCTATTTTCTTCCCCCAACCTTTGCTCAAGACAATGCTTATGCTCATAAGGTAGCTAAAAAAGCAGCCATTAAAAGGCATCAGATCCCATCACTCAGGACAATGCTTATGCTGATAAATTAGCTAAAAAAGCAGCTAGCTTCCAACTTGTATCCCTCAGGGCAGTTTTCCTCCTTCACATAGGCCACTCCCACCTACTCCCCCTCTGAAACTTCCACCTATCAATCTCTTCACACACAAGGCAAATGGTTCTTAGACCAAGGAAAATTATCTCCTTCCAGCCTCACAGGCCCATTCTATTCTGTCGTCATTTCATAACCTCTTCCATGTAGGCTACAAGCCACTAGCCTGTCTCTTAGAACCTCTCATTTCCTTTCCATCATGGAAATCTATCCTCAAGGAGATCACTTCTCAG
>NW_020262421.1:0-2962 GCF_003255815.1 Theropithecus gelada | reverse complement strand
GTGCATGTGTCTTTATAGCAGCATAATTTATAATCCTTTGGGTATATACCCAGTAATGGGATGGCTGGGTCATATGGTACATCTAGTTCTAGATCCTTGAGGAATCGCCATACTGTTTTCCATAATGGTTGAACTAGTTTACACTCCCACCAACAGTGTAAAAGTGTTCCTATTTCTCCACATCCTCTCCAGCACCTGTTGTTTCCTGACTTTTTAATGATCGCCATTCTAACTGGTGTGAGATGGTATCTCATTGTGGTTTTGATTTGCATTTCTCTGATGGCCAGTGATGATGAGCATTTTTTCATGTGTCTGTTGGCTGTATGAATGTCTTCTTTTGAGAAATGTCTGTTCATATCCTTTGCCCACTTTTTGATGGGGTTGTTTGTTTTTTTCTTGTAAATTTGTTGGAGTTCTTTGTAGCTTCTGGATATTAGCCCTTTGTCAGATGAGTAGATTGCAAAAATTTTCTCCCATTCTGTAGGTTGCCTGTTCACTCTGATGGTAGTTTCTTTTGCTGTGCAGAAGCTCTTTACACCAAAAGCAACGGCAGCAAAAGCCAAAATTGACAAATGGGATCTAATTAAACTAAAGTATTTGTCATTTTCTATAGGTATTGCAAATATTTTTCCCAGTCTGTCACTTTTCTTTTAACATTGTTAACAGTATCATTTGTCATATAGAAGTTTTTAATTTTTAATGAATCTGCCAGTCTTTTGCTCAGTAGCTTTGGGGTTGGTGTTTTGCTTAGGAAGTCTTTAACAACTTTAAAACTGGGAAAATATTCTTTTGTATTTTCCGCTATACCTTTATAATTTTAATTTTTGTATTTAGGGTTTCAACCCATTTGGAATTTATTTTGGGAGATTTTGTGATGTGGTAGTGTAGCTTATTTATTTTATTTAATGGTGAGCCAAATGACTTCATATTGATTACTGACTCATCTGTTTGTTCATCTCTGACCCCAAATCCCCAATTTATCATATATTAACTTCTAGCATATGTGGCCCTGTTTTATAGAGTCTGTATTCTAGTTTCCTGATCTGTTTTCTTCTCTGTCACAATAACGTGTTTTAATTTTTACAAATGGGTCGGGCACAGTGGCACATGCCTGTATTCCCAGAACTTTGGGAGGCTGAGGTGGGTGGATCACCTGAGGTCAGGAGTTCGAGATTAGCCTGGCCAACATGGTGAAACCCCGTCTCTACTAAAAATACAAAAATTCGCTGGGCATAGTGGCAGGCACCTGTAATCCCTTCTGTTCGGGAGACTGAGGCAGGAGAATTGCTTGAACCCAGGAGGCGGAGGTTGCAGTGAGCTGAGATTGTGCTATTGCACTCCAGCCTGGGTGAGGAGTCAGACTCCATTTCAAGAAAGAAATCTTTTTTTACAAATGTTCTTTAGTTGATTTTTATATCTGATAATTCTACATTTTTTTTTTTTTTTTTTGAGACGGAGTCTCGCTCTGTCACCCAGGCTGGAGTGCAGTGGCCCGATCTCAGCTCACTGCAAGCTCCGCCTCCCGGGTTCACGCCATTCTCCTGCCTCAGCCTCCCGAGTAGCTGGGACTACAGGCGTCCACCGCCACGCCCGGCTAAGTTTTTGTATTTTTAGTAGAGACGGGGTTTCACCGTGTTAGCCAGGATGGTCTCGATCTCCTGACCTCGTGATCCGCCCGTCTCGGCCTCCCAAAGTGCTGGGATTACAGGCTTGAGCCACCGCGCCCGGCCAATTCTACATTTTTTAATTGTCTTTACTCCTGTGCATTTTCTTTTTCAGATAAATTTTAGAATGACTTTACAAGTTTTATAAAAAACTTGTTGGGATTTTTTCCATATTCTACAGTAAAGTTGTGCAGTTTTCTTGATATTATTTTCCTGGATATTTGACATATAACTCTCATAATTATTCTATTAAATTTTCAGTTGAAGGCCGGGCACTGTGGCTCATGCCTGTAATCCCAGCACTTTGGGAGGCAGAGGTGAGCAGATCACACGGTCAAGAGATCGAGACCATCTTGGCCAACATGGTGAAACCCCGTCTCTACTAAAAATACAAAAATTAGCTGGGCATGGTGGTGCGTGCCTGTAATCCCAGCTGCTCAGGAAGCTGAGGCGCGACAATGCTTGAACCAGGGAATGGGAGGTTCCAGGGAGCCGAGATCATGCCACTGCACTCCAACCTGGCAACAGAACGAGACTACGTCTCAAAAAAAAAAGAAAATTAAGTTGAGTCTCTTAGATTATTTAGGTAAATAAATCGTCTGCAGTTTTATCTTTTTTTTAATAATAAGATCTCATTCACTTTTCATATCTAATGTTGAACTGTGGTCATGATAGTGAGAATTCTTCTATTTTTCTTTGCTTTAATGAAAATATTTATAATACATGTATTTTTTTTTGAGACAGAGTCTCGCTCTTTCGCCCAGGCTGGAGTGCAGTGGCGTGATCTTGGCTCACTGCAAGCTCCGCCTCCCGGGTTCATGCCATTCTTCTGCCTCAGCCTCCCGAGTAGCTGGGACTACAGGTGCCCACCACTGTGCCTGGCTAATTTTTTTTGTATTTTTAGTAGAGATGGGGTTTCACCGTGTTAGCCAGGATGGTCTCAATCTCCTGACCTCGTGATCCACCCGCCTCGGCCTCCCAAAGTGCTGGGATTACAGGCGTGAGCCACTGCACCCGGCCTATAATATTTAATTATAATATTTAAGTATGCTAGCCGGGCGCGGTGGCTCAAGCCTATAATCCTAGCACTTTGGGAGGCCGAGACGGGCGGATCACGAGGTCAGGAGATCGAGACCATCCTGGCTAACACGGTGAAACCCCGTCTCTACTAAAAAATACAAAAAACTAGCCGGGCGAGGTGGCTGGCGCCTGTAGTCCCAGCTACTCGGGAGGCTGAGGCAGGAGAATAGCGTAAACCCGGGAGGCGGAGCTTGCAGTGAGCTGAGATCCGGCCACTG
>NW_020262420.1:0-2963 GCF_003255815.1 Theropithecus gelada | reverse complement strand
CTCAGATAACAAAGAGAAAGAAGCTTTCTGAGAAACTTCTTTGTGTTCTGTGAAATCATCTCACAGAGTTACAGCTTTCCCCTCAAGAAGCCTTTCGCTAAGACAGTTCTTGTGGAATTGGAAAAGTGATATTTGGAAGCCCATAGAGGTCTATGGTGAAAAAGGAAATATACTCAGATGAAATCTGGAAAGAAGTTTTCTGAGAAACTGCTCTGTGATGTGTGACTTCCACTCACAGATTTACATCTGTATTTCGTGGATCTCTTTGCTAGCCTTATTTCTGTGGAATCTGAGTACAGATATTTCGGATCCCTTTGAAGACTATAGGGTCAAAGGACATATGCTCCGATAACAAAGAGAAAGAAGCTTTCTGAGAAACTTCTTTGTGTTCTGTGAAATCATCTCACAGAGTTGCAGCTTTCCCCTCAAGAAGCCTTTCGCTAAGACAGTTCTTGTGGATTTGGCAAAGTGATATTTGGAAGCCCATAGAGGGCTATGGTGAAAAAGGAAATATCCTCAGATGAAATCTGGAAAGAAGCTTTCTGAGAAACAGCTTAGTGTTCTGTTAATTCATCTGACAGAGTTACATCTGTATTTCGTGGATCTCTTTGCTAGCCTTATTTCTGTGGTATCTGAGAACAGATATTTCGGATCCCTTTGAAGACTATAGGGCCAAAGGAAATATCCTCCGATAACAAAGAGAAAGAAGCTTTCAGAGAAACTTCTTTGTGTTCTGTGAAATCATCTCACAGAGTTACAGCTTTCCCCTCAAGAAGCCTTTCGCTAAGACAGTTCTTGTGGAATTGGTAAAGTGATATTTGGAAGCCCATAGAGGGCTATAGTGAAAAAGGAAATATCCTCAGATGAAATCTGGAAAGAAGCTTTTTGAGAAAGTGCTGAGTGTTCTGTTAATTCATCTCACAGAGTTACATCTGTATTTCGTGGATCTCTTTGCTAGCCTTATTTCTGTGGAATCTGAGAACAGATATTTCGGATCCCTTTGAAGACTTGAGGGACAAAGGAAATATCCTCCGATAACAAAGAGAAAGAAGCTTTCTGAGAAACTTCTTTCTTTTCTGTGAAATCACCTTAGAGAGTTACAGCTTTCCCCTCAAGAAGCCTTTCGCTAAGACAGTTCTTGTGGAATTGGCAAAGTGATATTTGGTAACCCATAGAGGGCTATGGTGAAAAAGGAAATATCGTCAGATGAAATCTGGAAAGAAGCTTTCTGAGAAACTGCTTAGTGTTCCGTTAATTCATCTCACAGAGTTACATCTGTATTTCGTGGATCTCTTTGCTAGCCTTATTTCTGTGGAATCTGAGAACAGATATTTCGGATCCCTTTGAAGATAACAGGGCCAAAGGAAATATAGTCCGATAACAAAGAGAAAAAAAGCTTTGTGAGAAACTTCTTTGTGTTCTGTGAAATCATCTCACAGAGTTACAGCTTTCCCTCAAGAAGCCTTTCGCTAAGGCTGTTCTTGTGGAATTGGCAAAGTGATATTTGGAAGCCCATAGAGGGCTATGGTGAAAAAGCAAATATCCTCACATGAAATCTGGAAAGAAGGTTTCTGGGAAACTGCTCAGTGTACTGTTAATTCATCTCACAGAGTTACATCTGTATTTCGTGGATCTCTTTGCTAGCCTTATTTCTGTGGGATCTGAGAAGAGATATTTCGGATCCCTTTGAAGATTATAGGGCCAAGGGAAATATCCTCTGATAAGAAAGAGAAAGAAGCTTTCTGGGAAAATTCTTTGTGTTCTGTGAAATCATCTCACAGAGTTCCAGCTTTCCCCCAAGAAGCCTTTCGCTAAGACCGTTCTTTTGGAATTGGCAAAGTGACATTTGGAAGCCCATAGAGGGCTATGGTGAAAAAGGAAATATCTTCAGATGAAATCTGGAAAGAAGCTTTCTGAGAAACTGCTCTGTGATGTGTGACTTCCACTCACAGAGTTACACCTGTATTTCGTGGATCTCTTTGCTAGCCTTATTTATGTGGAATCTGACAACAGATATTTCGGATCCCTTTGAAGATTACAGGGCCAAAGGAAATATAGTCCGATAACAAAGAGAAAGAAGCTTTCTGAGAAACTTCTTTGTGTTCTGTGAAATCATCTCCTAGAGTTACAGCTTTCCCCTCAAGAAGCCTTTCGCTAAGACAGTTCTTGTGGAATTGGCAAAGTGATATTTGGAATCCCTTAGAGGGCTATGGTGAAAAAAGAAATATCCTCAGATGAAATCTGGAAAGAAGCTTTCTGAGAAACTGCTTCGTGTTCTGTTAATTCATCTCACAGAGTTACATCTGTATTTCGTGGATCTCTTTGCTAGCCTTATTTCTGTGGACCTGGGAACAGATATTTCGGATCCCTTTCAAGACTATAGGGCCAAAGGAAATATCCTCCGATAACAAAGATAAAGAAGCTTTCTGAGAAAATTCTTTGTGTTCTGTGAAATCATCTCCCAGAGTTACAGCTTTCCCCTCAAGAAGCCTTTCGGTAAGACAGTTCTTGTGGAATTGGCAAAGTGATATTTGGAAGCCCTTAGAGGGCTATGGTGATAAAGGAAATATCCTCAGATGAAACCTGGAAAGAAGCTTTCTGAGAACCTGCTGTGTGATGTGTGACTTCCACTCACAGAGTTACATCTGTATTTCGTGGATCTCTTTGCTAGCCTTATTTCTGTGGGATCTGAGAACAGATATTTCGGATCCCTTTGAAGATTATAGGGCCAAAGGGAATATCCTCTGATAACAAAGAGAAAGAAGCTTTCTGGGAAAATTCTTTGTGTTCTGTGAAATCATCTCACAGAGTTCCAGCTTTCCCCTCAAGAAGCCTTTCGCTAAGACAGTTCTTGTGGAATTGGTAAAGTGATATTTGGAAGCCCATAGAGGGCTATGATCAAAAAGTAAATATCCTCAGATGAAATCTGGAAAGAAGCTTTCTGAGAAACTGCTTAGTGTTCT
>NW_020262419.1:0-2963 GCF_003255815.1 Theropithecus gelada | reverse complement strand
ATTGGTAACACTGACACTGTAAAATAGCTTAAAAAGTGCATTTATATTATGACTAATGTTGCAAAGAGTAGGTTGTGGAAAAGGAGTAAGTAAACACGATTGCTATATTTGAGCCTTAGATTTGAATGTCACCCTGCTTTTCTCTTTTTGAGAGTCAGGGACTCGCTGTGTCACCCGGGCTGGAGTGCAATGGTATGACCATGGATCACTGCAGCCTCAACCCTGGGCTCAGGTGATCCTCTTGCCTCAGCCTCCCAAGTACTAGGATGAGAGGCGTGTGTCACTATACCCAGCTAATTTAAAAATTCTTTTCATAGAGACAGGGTCTCACTTTGTAGCTCGGGCTGGTCTTGAACTCCTGACCTCAAGCGATCCTCCACTCTCAGCTTCCAAAGTCGCTGGAATTACAGGCGTTGACCCACCCGCGTTGCTATTCACCCAGTTTTTCAAAACTTTGCATTAATGTTCTTGTCTTTATAATTTTTTTCTTTTTTTTTTTTTTTGAGACGGAGTCTCGCTCTGCCGCCCAGGCTGGAGTGCAATGGCCGGATCTCAGCTCACTGCAAGCTCCGCCTCCCGGGTTCACGCCATTCTCCTGCCTCAGCCTCCCGAGTAGCTGGGACTACAGGCGCCCGCCACCGCACCCGGCTAGTTTTTTGTATTTTTTAGTAGAGACGGGGTTTCACCGGGTTAGCCGGGATGGTTTCGATCTCCTGACCTCGTGATCCGCCCGCCTCGGCCTCCCAAAGTGCTGGGATTACAGGCTTGAGCCACCGCGCCCGGCTCTTTTTTTTTTTTTTTTTTGAGACAAGGTCTTACTCTGTTGCCCAGGCTGGAGTGCAGTGGCGCGATCTCGGCTCACTGCAGCCTCCACCTCCCAGATTCAGGTGATTCTCCTGTCTCAGTCTCTCGAGTAGCAGGGATTACAGGCACATGCCACCATGCCCGGCTAATTTTTGTATTTTTTAGTAGGGACGTGGTTTCGCTATGTTGGCCAGTCTGGTCTCAAACTCCTTACCCCAACTGATCCACCTGCCTTGGCCTCCCAAAGTGCTGGAATTACAGGCATGAGCCACCGCGCCTGGCCACTTTTATGATTTCAGACGTTAAAAATAATCGTGCTGGGTTTGGGAATGAGCAAGTGGGCGTGTTTTCTTTAGCACACATCAAGTGACAGTTTATATAGCTAGCTAATATTTAGGATTTTCCCCAATTCTAATCATTAGTTGAAAGGCTTCCTCTGCTTTTCAGAGCTCCTTGCAAGACAGAAGAGATTGTGAACTTTGCTGTTTTAGAGCCTGTCCATTTGTTCTGTGACTGCAGGTTAGAATTGAGAGATAAACACTGGGAAAACTAGGTATTCATTTCTAGTTACAAAATCAGTATATGCCAGGCCCTATGTTAGAGAATTTCAATTGGTTATCTCATTTAAATAAATAAATAAAAATTTTTGGAGATGAGGTCAGAGCTAGTAAACGGAGGCCTGGATGGAAACAGAAACTTACGCAAATTCACATATCATGCTGGTCGTAGCATTAAGAACTGGGCAGTCAGTTGCTGGTTTTTTATTTTTTGAGACACAGTCTCACTCTGTCGCCCAGGCTAGAGTGCAGTGGCACGATCTCGGCTCACTGCAATCACCGCCTCCTGGGTTCAAGCGATTCCTCTGCCTCAGCCTCCCCAGTAGTTGGGATTACAGGCATGTGCCACCACTCCTGGCTAATTTTTGTAATTTTTAGTAGACATGGGGTTTCACCATGTTGGCACACTGGTCTTGAACTCTTGACCTCAAGTGATCCGCCCAACTTGGCCTCCCAACGTGTTGGGATTACAGGCGTGAGCCATCACACCTGGCCGAGGTGCTGGTTTTATAGAATCCCCAGAATCATGTCATTTAAGCAGTCATGAAGGTGTTGATGAAGATCATAAACATAAAGTGATTTAGGGTGAGATGCAATAGGTGAAAATTGGTGGATATCTATTCTGACCTATTAACACCCAGTGTGGGGACTTTTGAGCATCAGTTTAAAGTAAAAAGTGGTAGTGCCTTCCCGGTGCGGTGGCTCACGCCTGTAATCTCAGCACTTTGGGAGGCCGTGGCAGACGGATCACAAGGTCAGGAGTTCGAGACCAGCCTGACCAACATTGAGAAACCCTGTCTCTACTAAAAATACAAAATTAGCCGGGCGTGATGGTGCATGCCTGTAATCCCAGCCCCTCCAGAGGCTGAAGCAGGAGAATCGCTTGAACCCGGGAGGTGGAGGTTGTGGTGAGCAGATTGCACCATTGCACTTCAGCCTGGGCAACAAGAGTGAAACTCCATCTTAAAAAAAAAAAAATGTGGTAAAAAAAATGTGGTATCTTAAAAAAAAAAAAAGTGGTTAAAAAAAGCGCTTAGCAATGCATTGGCCACTGTTGTAGATCTCTCCCAACGCGGTCTATTATATACAAAATGGAGATACTGATAAGACTTCTTGGATTAATACTGTACAAAGCTTGCCAAAGTGCCAGGGCTGGTTAAGAAGTTGCTTCTTATTACTTAGATCTGGGTCTCTGGGAATTATCAAAGTACTTTGAAAACACTTTTTTTAACAGGGTATTTTAATATTTGAAAAAAGTTTTAGACAAAAGTGTCCTTTTATTTGTTCCCAACAGTCTCTCCTCTGCCTTCCTCCATGGATCTGCTTATTCAGGACAGCCCCGATTCTTCCACCAGTCCCAAAGGCAAACAACCTACTGCTGCAGAGAATAGTGCCACAAAAAAGGAAGACAAGGTCCCGGTCAAGAAACAGAAGGCCAGAACTGTGTTCTCTTCCGCCCAGCTGTGTGTACTCAATGATAGATTTCAGAGACAGAAATACCTCAGCCTCCAGCAGATGCAAGAACTTTCCAACATCCTGAACCTCAGCTACAAACAGGTAGGCTTGTTTTGTTGTTGCAATGAGGTGAACAAAAATTAGACT
>NW_020262418.1:0-2963 GCF_003255815.1 Theropithecus gelada | reverse complement strand
GATGAAGGTGGTGGAACTGCTTCCGGCTGTTGAGCGCCTGCTGAGAGCTGTTTGGCGTGCACAGATCCATTTCGGCACAATCTCAAGAGCAGCCCTGGGCGGTGCAGAAAGCGAGGCCCAGGCCAGGCTGTCGGACACAGGAGGGCCCTGACCTGTGTGCTTTCGGCCTCTGAGCCGCCCCTCTCCTGACTGCTTACAAAGCTGTATCGCTAATGAAATCTGCACATTGAAAATTCGCTAGAGGAATGCCATTTCCAGGGATCTTACTGTGGACCTTCTGTAAAGGTTCGCTGTAGAATAATGAATCGCCTTTTAATGCAGGTACCAAACAGGCTCCCTGGGATAACTCATTCCATACAAACTTTTTAAAGTAATGTTCCCAACTAGCTATCCTATACATTCTTTCTACTAAGAGGTGCTCCTCTCTCCTGTGCGCTTTAGTGATATCCTGTGTTTGCTTTGCATGTGCTTGGATTTTCAGAAGAAACCGTGTTTGCAGATATACTTGGAGTACAACATTCCTCTTCCTATTAGTGTAGATGCTCCATTGGAGGAGATATTCTCATGCATTTGTGTGTGTTTTGTGGGCAATAAAAGTAGTCACTGGCTTTTGCAAACCTAGAAGATGCCCAAAAGTTGATACATGTGAAAATATGCGGCAACTGCCATAAATCCCCTTGTATTATGTGTGGCAAAGTGGTCTGTGTGTTCTGTCTGTGGAGAAAATTAGTCTTCCCTATTTTCCCAAGAGGTAACACTTGAATAGACACCAAAAATTGTCTTATTCGAAAATGATACCTTCTTTCCATTGTTATGAGACTATGTCATAGGAACTCACATATGTAATTGTTTTCTCCAGTTAGAACTTCCAGGTTTTGTCATAGTCCCTTTGTGTCATTACAGTGTCTGGTTCCACTTTAGTTAAAGCAGGAAGAGACCAGCCATGTGGCCTCACTGGTGCTTCCCAAGCACAGGGTCTCATAAGGACATGAACACTTGATTTGGAGACACGCTGTTCTCCCTGATAGAAACCCTATCATGCCATTCTTTAGTCTCCTGCGGGGTTTCTTCCACCCTAAATGCACCCAGTTTCTGTTGGTTTTTAGTTTATTTGTGTTTTCTGAGACAGGCTCTTGCTCTGTCACCCAGGCTGGCATGCAGTGGCGTAATCCCGGCTCACTGCAGCCTGGACCTCCCTGGCTCAGGCGATCCTCCCACCTCAGTCGCCCGAGCAGCTGGGACCTCAGGCGCGCACTAGCGTGCCTGGCTAATTTTCTTTTCTGTTGTAGGGATGGGGTCTTGTTATGTTGTCCAGGTGTGGCTCTGTTTTCTGTTGAGTGTACAGGGGGTTTTTATGGAGAACCTGTGTATTTGGGTTGGGTGTGTGGCATCCTGGTCAGGAAGCTGCCCTCAGGCTTTCTTCCTGCCCAGCAGGGTCATGAGTGATGTCTCCACCTGGGCTGGTGTGTGTGCTGGCCGGCAGGGCTTAGTCCTGGACTGCAGACTGGTACTGGTCCATGGTCTGTTAGGAACCGGGGTTATAGCAGGAGGTGAGTGGTGGGCAAAGTGAGCATGACCGCCTGAGCTCTGCCTCCTCTTGGATGAGCGGCAGCATTAGATCCTCCTAGACGCTGGGACCCTCTCGTAAGCTGCGTGTTCTCCTAGGTGCTGGGGCCCAATCATAAGCTGTGTGTTTTCATAGGCGTTGGGACCCTATTGTAAACTGGATGTGAGGGATCTCGGAGGTTCTCCTTATGAGGATCCAATGCCTGACCTGAGGTGGAACAGTTGCATTTCAAAATCACCCCCCAGAAAAATTGTCTTCCACGAAACCCATCCCTGGTGCCAAAAAGGCTGGGGGACAGCTGGCCTAACGCGTGCTATGATGTCAGTAGATTTTTGGACTCGGGCCGCAGTTGGAGAGGATTAGATTTTGAAAGGTGGGGGATTGAAGGCTTTTAAAGGGCAGGTTTTCATCTCCAGTGGGGCCTGGGCAGAACTGGGTAAAACTGACCCAGGACCTGATGACTAGTCAGGCTAGCTCACTGCCTGCATCCTGTGTATGCAGCCTTGCTGTTTATTCAATTGTCTCGTGGTGTGGTGGATTCCATCCACAGCCTCAGAGTAGTGGAACCCATTACTTCAAGGCTGACCTGATTTAACTTTATCAAAAAAAATTAAAATCATTGAGTATAAATCTTCCAGATACCCGTATCCTTTCTTTTTCCAGAGGCTTTTAAATATTGCAACTTAAAAATCTTCAAAAATAACTTTAAAAGAAAACCTCTAAGTACATTTTTGATGAGCGTCCTTGACAGCTTTAATATGTGAAGTAAATTCCCTTGACTTTTGTATTCCTAGAAACTTGTTCATATTTGCAGAAGACTTTGTATTTTGTCAACAGTGGCCACTGTTTGGTGACCATCATACCTGTCGTCTCATTTAGAAAGTTGGATGTGGATGTATTAACTTCTCAGACATACAAACACATGGGCTGTTTGTTTTTGGTTTTGATTTCCCCCTCCCCCCACCACCAGCTGAATTCAAGAAAGGGAAACAAGTAGACTAAAGTACCAGAAAGCGTCTAAGTGGCTGGGTGGGGGATCCTACTATGGTGTTGGATTGTGTTCTGCCAGACATTGCTCGTCAAAAAGCTGACCCTGAAAGGGCTGGCATTGCCCTCACTCTGGGACATTCGTCTGTCTCACCAGAAAATGAAGAATCTGCCAGAGTACCGTGAGTCAAATTCAGTCAAAACTCGATTAAATAAAAGAGGCTTTGTCTCAAAGGCCAAAACATGAGGACACACTTCTAATTTGTAAGGAGCACTTCATCGTGAGTCAGTCCTGCCGTGTACTGCATTAGGAAACCTCTGAACCTCCACGGTCAGGCCCAGAGCGCTGAGGGAAAGTGGTTGTGCCCTTCCCACTGTTTCTGTCACTAGTTTTATTCATTAATTTCCT
>NW_020262417.1:0-2964 GCF_003255815.1 Theropithecus gelada | reverse complement strand
GAGGAGCTGGGCCTGGACGGGAGGCCGCAACTGGGCCGGGAGGGGCCGGCCTGAGGAAGTTCGGGGCCTGGAGAGGCCGCCAAAAGGCACAGGCTGGGCCTGGAAAGGCCGTTCACCGTGAAGAATGAGTCGGGCCTAACGAGGCCACTGGGAGGCACGAGCGGGGCCCGGCGGAGCTGCCGAAAGGCAGGAGGAGCTCTGGCCTGGGGAGGCCGCAGTCAGGCGAGAACTGGGCGTGGAGAGTCCGCTGGGAGGCAGAGGCTGGGCCTGTGCAGGCCTTCGGGAGGCAGGAGGCTGGGCCTGGCGAGGCCGACTGGAGGTCAAGTCCTGGGCCTGAGGAGGCCGCCCAGAGGCGTGAGCGGGGCTGGGCCTCAAGAGGCCGGTTGCAGGCAGGAGGAGCTGGGCCTGGAGAGGCTGACCTGAGGAAGTCTGGCAGCTGGGCAGGCCGCGGAGAGGCAGGAGCTGGGCCGGCGGAGGCCGACTGGGCGACGAGTTGGGCCCGCAGGGGTCGCCGGGAGCAGGAGCGAGCCCTGCAGAGGCCGAGACTCGAGGCCAGCGTGGGCATGCAGAGGCTGCCGGCAGGAGGAGCTGGGCCTGGAGAGGCTGGCTGGAGGAAGTCTGGGGCGTGGAGACGCCGTCAGAGGGCAGGAGCCGGGCCCGGAGAGGCCACCGTGGGACCCGGCTTCAGGACATTTGCGGCCTACAAAGGCCGCCTTGCGGGAGCTGGGCGGGAGCCGAGTCCAAAGAGGTTGTCGTGAGGCCGGGGCTGGGCCGGCGGCCGCAGCCGGGAGCAGGAGGAGCTGGGCCTGGACGGGAGGCCGGGAGGCCGCAACTGGCCCGGAGGGGCCGGCCTGAGGAAGTTCGGGGCCTGGAGAGGCCGCCAAAAGGCACAGGCTGGGCCTGGAAAGGCCGTTCCCTGTGATGAATGAGCCGGGCCTAACGAGGCCACTGGGAGGCAGGAGCGGGGCCCGGCGGAGCTGCCGAAAGGCAGGAGGAGCTCTGGCCTGGGGAGGCCGCAGTCAGGCCAGAGCTGGGTGTGGAGAGTCCGCTGGGAGGCAGAGGCTGGGCCTGTGCAGGCCTTCGGGAGGCAGGAGGCTGGGCCTGGCGAGGCCGACTGGAGGTCAAGTCCTGGGCCTGAGGAGGCCGCCCAGAGGCGTGAGCGGGGCTGGGCCTCAAGAGGCCAGTGGCAGGCAGGAGGAGCTGGGCCTGGAGAGGCTGACCTGAGGAAGTCTGGCAGCTGGGGAGGACGCGGAGAGGCAGGTGCTGGGCCGGCGGAGGCCGACTGGGAGACGAGTTGGGCCCGCAGGGGCTGCCGGGAGCAGGAGCGAGCCCTGGAGAGGCCGAGACTCGAGGCCAGCGTGGGCATGCAGAGGCCGCCGGCAGGAGGAGCTGGGCCTGGAGAGGCTGGCTGGAGGAAGTCTGGGGCGTGGAGACGCCGTCGGAGGGCAGGAGCCGGGCCCGGAGAGGCCACCGTGGGGCCCGGCTTCAGGACGTTTGGGGCCTACAAAGGCCGTGGAGCGGGAGCTGGGCCGGAGCCGAGTCCAAAGAGGTTGTCGTGAGGCCGGGGCTGGGCCCGCGGCCGCAGCCGGGAGCAGGAGGAGCTGGGCCTGGACGGGAGGCCGGGAGGCCGCAACTGGGCCTGGAGGGGCCGGCCTGAGGAAGTTCGGGGCCTGGAGAGGCCGCCAAAAGGCACAGGCTGGGCCTGGAAAGGCCGTTCCCCGTGACGAATGAGCCGGGCCTAACGAGGCCACTGGGAGGCGGGAGCGGGGCCCGGCGGAGCTGCCGAAAGGCAGGAGGAGCTCTGGCCTGGGGAGGCCGCAGTCATGCGAGAGCTGGGCGTGGAGAGTCCGCTGGGAGGCAGAGGCTGGGCCTGTGCAGGCCTTCGGGAGGCAGGAGGCTGGGCCTGGCGAGGCCGACTGGAGGTCAAGTCCTGGGCCTGAGGAGGCCGCCCAGACGCGTGAGCGGGGCTGGGCCTCAAGAGGGCAGTGGCAGGCAGGAGGAGCTGGGCCTGGAGAGGCTGACCTGAGGAAGTCTGGCAGCTGGGGAGGCCGCGGAGAGGCAGGAGGTGGGCCGGCGGAGGCCGACTGGGCGACGAGTTGGGCCCGCAGGGGCCGCCGGGAGCAGGAGCGAGCCCTGGAGAGGCCGAGACTCGAGGCCCGCGTGGGCCTGCAGAGGCCGCCGGCAGGAGGAGCCGGGCCTGGAGAGGCTGACTTGAGGACGTCTGGCAGCTGGAGAGGCCCTGCGAGGCAGGAGCTCGGCCCCCCGGCACAGCCAGGAGTAAAAGCGCAGCCTGTAGAAGTCACCTGGGGGCAGCACCTGGGCCTGGAGAGGCTAACGAAAGGCAGGAGCGGGGCCTTCAGAGGCTGTCTTGTGGACATTTTGGGCGTGGATTTTGTGGCCTGGACTTGAGTCCTGTTGGGCCTCCTGCAAAGAGGCAGGAGCTGGGACTAAAGAGGCCATTGTAAGGCAGGAGCTGCGCCTGTACAGGCTGTCGGGAGTCAGAAGATGGGCCTCATGAGGCCACTCTAAAACAGGAGCTGGGTCTTGGAAGGTGGCCATGAGGCAAAAGCTGGCCCTTGCTAGTGCAATGAGAGGCAGGAGCTGGGTCTGGTGAGGTCAACTTGAGAAAGTTCTGGGTCTGGAGAGAAGACTGGGAGGCAGGAGCTGGGTCTAAAGAGGCCGTTGTAATGATGGACCTGGGCCAGTGGAGGCTGTTGTGAGGCAGTAGCCTCATCCGCAGAGACTGCCGTGAGGTAGGGTATGGGCCTAAATAGACCATTGTGAGTCATGAGCTTGGTCTGTAGAGGCCGATTGGAGAAAGTTCGGGGCCTGGAGAGGTTTCAGAGGCTGTTGAGAGGCAAGACCTGGGCCAAGATATTCAAGTATGTTACATTTATTAGGTACTTTATTTCCTTTATTAAATTGTAATAGATGAAAAGTAATTCTAGAACTCACCATAATGTA
>NW_020262416.1:0-2967 GCF_003255815.1 Theropithecus gelada | reverse complement strand
AGGAAATATCCTCCGATTACAAAGAGAAAGAAGCTTTCTGAGAAACTTCTTTGTGTTCTGTGAAATCATCTCACAGAGTTACAGCTTTCCCCTCAAGAAGCCTTTCGCTAAGACAGTTCTTGTGGAATTGGCAAAGTGATATTTGGAAGCCCATAGAGGGCTATGGTGAAAAAGGAAGTATCCTCAGATGAAATCTGGGAAGAAGCTTTCTGAGAAACTGCTTAGTGTTCTGTTAATTCATCTCACAGAGTTACATCTGTATTTCGTGGATCTCTTTGCTAGCCTTATTTGTGTGGAATCTGAAAACAGATATTTCGAATCCCTTTCGTTGAAGTCTATAGGGCCAAAGGAAATATCCTTCGATAACAAAGAGAAAGAAGCTTTCTGAGAAACTTCTCTGTGTTCTGTGAAATCATCTCACAGAGTTACAGCTTTCTCCTCAAGAAGTCTTTCGCTAAGGCAGTTCTTGTGGAACTGGCAAAGTGATATTTGGAAGCCCATAGAGGGCTACGGGGAAAAAGGAAATATACTCACATGAAATCTGGAAAGAAGCTTTCTGAGAAACTGCTTAGTGATCTGTTAATTCATCTCATAGTGTTACATCTGTATTTCGTGGATCTGTTTCCTAGCCTTATTTCTGTGGAATCTGAGACCAGATATTTTGGATCCCTTTCTATGAAGTCTATAGGGCCAAAGGAAATATCCTCTGATAACAAAGAGAAAGAAGCTTTCTGAGAAACTTTTTTGTGTTCTGTGAAATCATCTCACAGAGTTACAGCTTTCCCCTCAAGAAGCCTTTCGCTAAGACAATTCTTGTGGAATTGGCAAAGTGATATTTGGAAGCAAATAGAGGGCTATGGTGAAAAAGGAAATATCCTCAGATGAAATCTGGAAAGAAGCTTTCTGAGAAACTGCTCTGTGATGTGTGACTTCTACTCACAGAGTTACATCTGTATATCGTGGATCTCTTTGCTAGCCTTATTTCTGTGGGATCAGAGTACAGATATTTCCGATCGCTTTGAAGACCATAGGGCCAAAGGAAATATCCTCCGATAACAAAGAGAAAGAAGCTTTGTGAGAAACTTCTTTGTGTTCTGTGAAATCATCTCACAGAGTTACAGCTTTCCCCTCAAGAAGCCTTTCGCTAAGACAGTTCTTGTGGAATTGGCAAAGTGATATTTGGAAGCCCATAGAGGGCTATGGTGAAAAAGGAAATATCCTCAGATGAAACCTGGAAAGAAGCTTTCTGAGAAACTGGTTAGTGTTCTGTTAATACATCTCACAGAGTTACATCTGTATTTCGTGNTTCTTGTGGAATTGGCAAAGTGATATTTGGAAGCCCATAGAGGACTATGGTGAAAAAGGAAATATCCTCAGATGTAATCTGGAAAGAAGCTTTCTCAGAAACTGCTCTGTGATGTGAGACTTCTACTCACAGAGTTACATCTGTATTACATGGATCTCCTGGCTAGCCTTATTTCTGTGAAATCTGAAAACAGATATTTCGGATCCCTTTCTTTGAAGACTATAGGGCCAAAGGAAATATCCTCCGATAACAAAGACAAAGAAGCTTTATGAGAAAATTCTTTGTGTTCTGTGAAATCATCTCACAGAGTTACAGCTTTCCCCTCAAGGGGCCTTTCGCTAAGACTGTTCTTGTGGAATTGGCTAAGTGATATTTGGAAGCCCATAGAGGGCTATGGTGAAAAAGGAAATATCCTCAGATGAAACCTGGAAAGAAGCTTTCTGAGAAACTGGTTAGTGTTCTGTTAATACATCTCACAGAGTTACATCTGTATTTCGTGGATCTCTTTCCTAGCCTTATTTCTGTGGAATCTGAGAACAGATATTTCGGATCCATTTCTTTGAAGACTAAACGGACAAAGGAAATATCCTCCGACAACAAAGACAAAGGAGCTTTCTGAAAAACTTCTTTGCGTTCTGTGAAATCATCTCACAGAGTTACAGTTTTCCCCTCAAGAAGCCTTTCTCTAAGACAGTTCTTGTGGAATTGGCAAAGTGATATTTGGAAGCCCATAGAGGGCTGTGGTGGAAAAGGAAATATCCTCAGATGAAATCTGGAAAGAAGCTTTCTGAGAAACTGCTTAGTTTTCTGTTACTTCATCTCACAGAGTTACATCTGTATTTCGTGGATCTCTTTGCTAGCCTTCTTTCTGAGGAATCTGAGAACAGATATTTGGAATCCTTTGGATGACTATAGGGCCAAAGGAAATATCCTCCGATAACGAAGATAAAGAATGTTTGTGAGGAACTTCTTTGTGTTCTGCGAAATCATCTCACTGATTTACAGGTTTCCACTAAAGAAGCCTTTCGCGAAGACATTTCTCGTGGAATTGGCAAGGTGATATTTGGAAGCCCATAGAGGGCTATGGTGAAAAAGGAAGTATCCTCAGATGAAATCTGGGAAGAAGCTTTCTGAGAAAATGCTCTGTGATGTGTGACTTCTACTCACGGAGTTACATCTGCATTTCGTGGATCTCTTTACTAGCCTTATTTCTGTGGAATCTGAGAACAGATATTTCGGATCACTTGGAAGACTATAGGGCCAAAGGAAATATCCTCCGATGATAAAGAGAAAGAAGTTTTCTGAGAAACTTCTTTGTGTCCTGTGAAATCATATCACAGAGTTAGAGCGTTTCCCTCATAAACCTTTCTCTAAGTCGTTCTTGTGGAATGGGCAAAGTGATGTTTGGAAGCCCATAGAGGGCTACGGTGAAAAAGGAAATCTCCTCAGATGAAATCTGGAAAGACGCCTTCTGAGAAACTGCTTAGTGTTCTGTGAATTCATCTCACAGAGTTACATCTGTATTTCGTGGATCTCTTTGCTAGCCTTATTTCTGTGGAATCTGAGAACAGATATTCCGGATCCCTTGGAAGACTATAGGGCCAAAGGAAATATCCTCCGATTACAAAGAGAAAGAAGTTTCTCAGAAAGCTTCTTTCTCT
>NW_020262415.1:0-8940 GCF_003255815.1 Theropithecus gelada | reverse complement strand
TACAGCTTTCCCCTCAAGAAGCCTTTCGCTAAGACAGTTCTTGTGGAATTTGCAAAGTGATATTTGGAACCCCATAGAGGGCTAAGGTGAAAAAGGAAATATCCTCAGATGAAATCTGGAAAGAATTTTTATGAGAAACTGCTCTGTGATGTGTGACATCTACTCACAGAGTTACATCTGTATTTCGTGGATCACTTTGCTAGCCTTATTTCTGTGGAATCTGACAACAGATATTTCGGATCCCTTTTTTGAAGAGTATAGGGCCAAAGGAAATATCCTCCGATAACAAAGAGAAAGCAGCTTTCTGAGAATCTTCTTTGTGTTCTTTGAAATCTCCTCACAGAGATACAGCTTTCCACTCTATAAGTCTTTCGCTAAGACAGTTCTTGTGGAATTGGCAAAGTGAGAATTGGAAGCCCAAAAAGGGCGATGGTGAAAAAGGAAATATCCTCAGATGAAATCTGGAAAGAAGCTTTCTGAGAAACTGGTTAGTGTTCTGTTAATTCACCTCACAGAGTTACATCTGTATTTCGTGGATCTCTTTGCTAGCCTTCTTTCTGTGGAATCTGAGAACAGATATTTCGGATCCCTTTCTTTGAAGACTATAAGGCCAAAGGAAATACCCACCGATAACAAAGAGAAAGAAGCTTTCTGAGAAACCTCTTTGTGTTCTGTGAAATCATCTCATAGAGTTACAGCTTTCCCCTCCAGAAACCTTTCGCTAAGACAGTTCTTGTGGAAGTGGTAAAGTGATATTTGGAAGCCCATAGAGGGCTATGGTGAAAAAGGAAATATCCTCAGATGAAATCTGGAAGGAAGCTTTCTGAGAAACTGCTCTGTGATGTGTGTCTTCTACTCACAGAGTTACATGTGTATTTCGTGGATCTCTTTGCTAGCCTTATTTCTGTGGAATCTCAGAACAGATATTTCGATCCCTTTGCTGATTATAGGGCCAAAGGAAATATCCTCCGATACCAAAGAGAAAGAAGCTTTCTGAGAAACTTCTTTGTGTTCTGTGAAATCATCTCACAGAGTTACAGCTTTCCCCTCAAGAAGCCTTTCGCTAAGACAGTTCTTGTGGAATTGGCAAAGTGATATTTGGAAGCCCTTAGAGGGCTATGGTGAAAAAGGAAATATCCTGAGATGAAATCTGGAAAGAAACATTCTGAGAAACTGCTTAGTGTTCTGTTAATTCAGCTCACAGAGTTACATCTGTATTTTGTGGATCTCTTTGCTAGCCTTATTTCTGTGGAATCTGAGAACAGATATTTCGAATCCATATCTTTGAAGAGTATAGGGCCAAAGGAAATATCCTCCGATAGCAAAGAGAAAGAAGCTTTCTTAGAAATGTCTTTGTGTTCTCTGAAATCATCTCACAGAGTTACATCTTTCCCCTCAACAAGACTTTCGCTAAGACAGTTCTTGTGGAATTCGCAAAGTGATATTTGGAAGCCCCTTGAAGGCTATGGTGAAAAAGGAAATATCCTCAGATGAAATCTGGAAAGAAGCTTTCTGAGAAACTGCTTAGTGTTCTGTTAATTCATCTCACAGAGTTACATCTGTATTTCATGGATCTCTTTGCTAACCTTCTTTCTGTGGAATCTGAGAACTGATATTTCGGATCCCTTTCTTTGAAGACAATTGAGCCAAATGAAATATCCTCCGATAACAAAGAGAAAGAAGCTTTCTGAGAAACTTCTTTGTGTTCTGTGAAATCATCTCACAGAGTTACAGCTTTCCCCTCAAGAAGCCTTACGCTAAGACAGTTCTTGTGGAAGTGGTAAAGTGATATTTGGAAGCCCATAGAGGGCTATGGTGAAAAAGGAAATATCCTCAGATGAAATATGGAAAGAAGTTTTCTGAGAAACTGCTCTGTGATGTGTGACTTCTACTCACAGAGTTACATCTGTATTTCGTGGATCTCTTTTCTAGCCTTCTTTTTGTGGAACCTGAGAAGAGATATTTCTGATGCCTTTGAAGACTACAGGGCCAAAGCAAATATCCTCCGATAACAAAGAGAAAGAAGCTTTCTAAGAAACTTCTTTGTGGTCTGTGAAATCATCTCACAGAGATACAGCTTTCCCCTCAAGAAGCCTTTCGCTAAGATAGTTCTTGTGAAATTGGCAAAGTGATATTTGGAAGCCCACAGAGGGCTATTGTGAAAAAGGAAATATCATCAGATGAAATCTGGAAAGAAGCTTTCTGAGAAACTGCTCTTTGATGTGTGACATCTACTGACACATTTACATCTGTATTTCGTGGATCACTTTGCTAGCCTTATTTCTGAGGAATCTCAGAATAGATATTTCTGATCCCTTTGCTGAGTATAGGGCCAAAGGAAATATCCTCCGATAACAAAGAGAAAGAAGCTTTCTGAGAAACTTCTTTGTGTTCTGTGAAATCATCTCACAGAGTTACAGCTTTCCCCTCAAGAAGCCTTTCGCTAAGACAGTTCTTGTGGAATGGGCAAAGTGATATTTGGAAGCCCATAGAGGGCTATGGTGAAAAAAGGAAATATCCTCCGATGAAATCTGGAAAGAGGCTTTCTGAGAAACTGCTTAGTGTTCTGTTAATTCATCTCACAGAGTTACATCTGTATTTCGTGGATCTCTTTGCTAGCCTTCTTTCTGTAGAATCTGAGAAGCGATATTTCGGATTCCTTTCTTTGAAGACTATAGGGCCAAAGGAAATATCCTCCGATAACAAAGAGAAACAGGCTTTCTGAGAAACGTCTTTGTGTTCTGTGAAATCATCTCACAGATTTACAGCTTTCCCCTCAAGAAGCCTTTCGCTAAGAGAGTTCTTGTGGAATTGGCAAAGAGATATTTGGAAGCCCCTAGAAGGCTACCGTGAATTAGGAAATATCCTCAGATGAAATCTGGAAAGAAGATATCTGAGAAAGTGCTTAGTGTTCTGTTAATACATCTCACAGAGTTACATCTGTATTTCGTGGATCTCTTTGCTAGCCTTCTTTCTGTGGGATCTGAGAACAGATATTTCGGATCTCTTTGAAGACTATAGGGCCAAAGGAAATATCCTCCGATAACAAAGAGAAAGAAGCTTTCTGAGAAACTTCTTTGTGTTCTGTGAAATCATCTCACAGAGTTACAGCTTTCCCCTCAAGAAGCCTTTCGCTAAGACAGTTCTTGGGGAATTGGCAAAGCGATATTTGGAAGCCCATAGAGGGCTACGGTGAAAAAGGAAATATCCTCAGAAGAAATCTGGAAAGAAGCTTTCTGAGAAACTGCTTAGTGTTCTGTTAATTCAGCTCACAGAGTTACATCTGTATTTTGTGGATCTCTTTGCTAGCCTTATTTCTGTGGAATCTGACAACAGATATTTCGGATCCCTCTGAAGACTATAGTCCCAAAGGTAATATCCTCAGATAACAAGGAGAAAGAAGCTTTCTGAGAAACTTCTTTGTGTTCTGGAAATCATTTCAGAGAGTTACAGCTTTCCACTCAAGAAGACTTTCGCTGAGACAGTTCTTGTGGAATTGGCAAATTGATATTTGGAAGCCCATAGAGGGCTACGGTGAAAAAGAAATATCCTCAGATGAAATCTGGAAAGAAGCTTTCTGAGAAACTGCTTAGTGTTCTGTTAATTCGTTTCACAGAGTTATATCTGTATTTCGTGGATCGTTTTGCTAGCCTTATTTCTGTGGAATCTGAGAACAGATATTTTGGATCCATATCTTTGAAGAGTATAGGGCCAAAGGAAATAACCTCCGATAGCAAAGAGAAAGAAGCTTTCTTAGAAATGTCTTTGTGTTCTCTGAAATCATCTAACAGAGTTACAGCTTTCCCCTCAACAAGACTTACGGTAAGACAGTTCTGGTGGAATTGGCAAAGTGATATTTTGAAGCCCTTAGAGCCCTAAGGTGAAAAAGGAAATATCCTCAGATGAAATCTGGAGAGAAGCTTTCTGAGAAACTGCTCTGTGGTTTTTGACTTCTACTCACAGAGTTACATCTGTATTTCGTGGATCTTCTTGCTAGCCTTATTTCTGTGGAATCTTAGACCAGATATTTCGGATCCCTTTGAAGACTATAGTTCCAAAGGAAATATCCACCGATAACAAAGAGAAAGAAGCTTTCGGAGAAACTTCTTTGTGTTCTGTGAAATAATCTCACAGAGTTGCATATTTCCCCTCTAGAAGCCTTTCGCTAAGACAGTTCTTGTGGAATTGGCAAAGTGATATTTGGAAGCCCATAGAGGGCTATGTTGCAAAAGGAAATCTCCTCAGATGAAATCTTGAAAGAAGCTTTCTGAGAAACTGCTCTGTGATGTGTGACTTCTACTCACAGAGTTACATCTGTATTTCGTGGATCTCTTTGCCAGCCTTATTTCTGTGGAATCTGAGACCACATATTTCGGATCCCTTTGAAGACTATAGGGCCAAAGGAAATATGCTCCGAAAACAAAGAGAAAGAAGCGTTCTGAGAAACTTCTTTGTATTCTGTGAAATAATCTCACAGAGTTACAGCTTTCGCCTCAAGAAGCCTTTCGCTGCCACAGTTCTTGTGGAATTGGCAAAGTGATATTTGGAAGCCCATAGAGGGCTACGGTGAAAAAGGAAATATCCTCAGATGAAATCTGGAAAGAAGCTTTCTGAGAATCTGCTTAGTGTTCTGTTAATTCATCTCACAGAGGTACATCTGTATTTCCTGGATCTCTTTGCTAGCCTTATTTCTGTGGAATATGAGACCAGATATTTCGGATCCGTTTCTTAGAAGACTATAGGGCGAAAGGAAATATCCTCAGATAACGAAGAGAAGGAAGCTTTCTGAGAAACTCCTTTGTGTTCTGTGAAATCATCTCACTGAGTTAGAGCTTTCCCCTCAAGAAGTCTTTGGCTAAGACAGTTTATGTGGAATTGGCAAAGTGATATTTGGAAGCCCTTAGAGGGCTATGGTGAAAAAGGAAATATCCTCAGACGAAATCTAGAAAGAAGCGTCCTGAGAAACTGCTCTGTGATGTGTGACTTCTACTCACACAGTTACGTCTGTATTTCGTGGATCTCTTTGCTAGCCTTATTTCTGTGGAATCTGAGAACAGATATTTTGGATCCCTTTGATGACAATAGGGCCAAAGGAAATATCCTCCGATAACAAAGAGAAAGAAGCTTTCTGAGAACCTTCTTTGTGTTCCGTGATATCATTTCACAGAGTTACAGCATTACCCTCAAGAAGCCTATCGCTAAGACAGTTCTTGTGGAATTGGCAATGTGGTATTTGGAAGCCCATAGAGGGCTATGGTGAAAAAGGAAATATCCTCAGATGAATCTGAAAGAAGCTTTCTGAGAAACTGCTTAGTGTTCTGTTAATTCAACTCACAGAGTTACATCTGTATTTCGTGGATCTCTTTGCTAGCCTAATTTCTGGGGAATCTGAGGACAGATATTTCGGATCCCTTTCTTTGAAGACTATAGTGCCAAAGGAAATATCCTCCGTTAACAAAGAGAAAGAAGCTTTCTGAGAAACTTCTTTGTGTTCTGTGAAATCATCTCACAGATTTAAAGCTTTCCCCTCAAGAAGCCTTTGTCTAAGACAGTTCTTGTGGTATTGGCAAAATGATATTTGGAAGCCCATAGAGGGCTGTGGTGAAAAAGGAAATATCCTCCGATGAAATCTGGAAAGAAGCTTTCTGAGAGACTGCCTAGTGTTCTGTTAATTCATCTCACAGAGTTACATCTGTATTTCGTGGATCGCTTTGCTAGCCTTATTTCTGTGGAATCTGAGAACAGATATTTCTGATCCCTCTGAAGACTATAGGGCCAAAGGAAATATCCTCCGATAACAAAGAGAAAGAAGCTTTCTGAGAAACTTCTTTGTGTCTGTGAAATCATCTCACAGCGTTACAGCTTTCCCCTGAAGTAGCCTTTCGCCAAGACAGTTCTTGTGGAATTGGCAAAGTGATATTTGGAAGCCCATAGACGGCTATGTTGAAAAAGGAAACATCCTCAGATGAAATATGGAAAGAATATTTATGAGAAACTGCTTTGTGATGTGTGACATCTACTCTCAGATTTACATCTGTATTTCGTGGATCTCTTAGCTAGCCTTATTTCTGTGGAATCTGACAACAGATATTTCGGATCCCATTCTTTGAAGACTATAGGGCCAAAGGAAATATCCTCCGATAACAAAGAGAAAGAAGCTTTCTGAGAAACTTCTTTGTGTTCTGTGAAATCATCTCACAGAGTTACAGCTTTCCCCTCAAGAAGCCTTTCGCTAAGACACTTCTTGTGGAATTGGCAAAGTGATATTTGGAAGCCCATAGAGGGCTATGGTGAAAAAGGAAACATCCTCAGATGAAATCTGGAAAGAAGCTTTCTGAGAAAATGCTCTGTGATGTGTAACTTCTACTCACAGAGTTACATCTGTATTTCGTGGATCTCTTTGCTAGCCTTCTTTTTGTGGAACCTGAGAAGAGATATTTCTGATGCCTTTCAAGACTATAGGGCCAAAGGAAATATCCTCCGATAACAAAGAGAAAGAAGGTTTCTAAGAAACTTCTTTGTGATCTGTGAAATCATCTCACAGAGAAACAACTTTCCCCTCAAGAAGCCTTTCGCTAAGACAGTTCTTGTGGAATTGGCAAAGTGATATTTGGAAGCCGACAGGGGACTATGGTGAAAAAGGAAATATCCTCAGATGAAATCTGGAAAGGAGCTTTCTGAGAATCTGCTTAGAGTTCTGTTAATTCATCTCACAGAGTTACATCTGTGTTTCGTGGATCTCTTTGCTGGCCTTATTTCTGTGGAATCTGAGAACAGATATTTCGTATCCCTTTGAAGATTATAGGGCCAAAGGAAACATCCTCCAACAACAAAGAGAAAGAAGCTTTCTGAGAAACTCCTTGGTGTTCTGTGAAATCATCTCACAGAGTTACAGCTTTCCCCTCCACAAACCTTTCGCTAAGACAGTTCTTGTGGAATTGGCAAAGTGGTATTTGGAAGCCCATAGAGGCCTATGGTGAAAAAGGAAATATCCTCACATGAAATCTGGAAAGAAGCTTTCTGAGAAACTGCTCTGTGATGTGTGACTTCTACTGACAGATTTACATCTGTATTTCGTGGATCTCTTTGCTAACCTTCTTTCTGTGGAATCTGAGAACAGATATTTCGGATCCCTTTATTTGAAGACTATAAGGCCAAAGGAAATATCCACCGATAGCAAAGAGAAAGAAGCTTTCTGAGAAACTTGTTTGTGTTCTGTGAAATCATCTCACAGAGTTACAGCTTTCCCCTCCAGAAGCCTTTCGCTAAGAAAGTTCTTGTGGAATTGGCAAAGTGATATTTGGAAACCCATAGAGGGCTATGGTGAAAAAGGAAACATGCTCAGATGAAATATGGAAAGAATTTTTATGAGAAACTGCTCTGTGATGTGTGACATCCACTCACAGATTTACATCTGTATTTCGTGGATCTCTTTGCTAGCCTTATTTCTGTGGAATCTGACAACAGATATTTCGGAAACCTTTCTTTGAAGACTATAGTGCCAAAGAAATTATCCTCCGATAACAAAGAGAAAGCAGCTTTCTGAGAAACTTCTTTGTGTTCTGTGAAATCCTCTCACAGAGTAACAGCTTTCCCCTCCAGAAGCCTTTCGCTGAGACAGTTCTTGTGGAATTGGCAAAGTGATATTTGGAAGCCCATAGAGGGCTATGGTGAAAAAGGAAACATACTCAGATGAAATCTGGAAAGAAGTTTTCTGAGAAACTGCTCTGTGATGTGTGACTTCTGCTCACAGAGTTACATCTGTATTTCGTGGATCTCTTTGCTAGCCTTCTTTGTGTGGAACCTGAGAAGAGATATTTATGATGCCTTTGAAGACTATAGGGCCAAAGGAAATATCCTCCGATAACAAAGAGAAAGAAGCTTTCTAAGAAACTTCTTTGTGTTCTGTGAAATCATCTCACAGAGATACAGCTTTCCCCTCAAGAAGCCTTTCGCGAAGACAGTTCTTGTGGAATTGACAAAGTGATATTTGGAAGCCCATAGAGGGCGATGGTGAAAAAGGAAATATCCTCAGATGTAATCTGGAAAGAAGCTTTCGGAGAATCTGCTTAGAGTTCTGTTAATTCATCTCACAGAGTTACATCTGTCTTTCGTGGATCTCTTTGCTAGCCTTTTTTCTGTGGAATCTGAGAACAGATATTTCGGATCCCTTTGAAGACTATAGGGCCAAAGGAAATATCCTCCGATAACAAAGAGAAAGAAGCTTTCTTAGAAACTTCTTTGTGTTCTGTGAAATCATCTCACAGAGTTACAGCTTTCCCCACCAGAAGCCTTTCGCTAAGGCAGGTCTTGTGGAATTGGCAAAGTGATATGTGGAAGCCCATAGAGGGCTATGGTGAAAAAGGAAATATCCTCCGATGAAATCTGGAAAGAAGCTTTCTGAGAAACTGCTTAGTGTTCTGTTAATTCATCTCACAGGGTTACATCTGTATTTCGTGGATCGCTTTGCTAGCCTTCTTTCTGTGGAATCTGAGACAAATATTTCGGTTCCCTTTGAAGAGTATAGGGCCAAAGGAAATATCCTCCAATAACAAAGAGAAAGAAGCTTTCTGAGAAGCTTCTTTGTGTTCTGTGAAATCATCTCACAGAGTTACAGCTTTCCCCTCAGGAAGCCTTTCTCTAAGGTAGCTCTTGTGGAATTGGCAAAGTGATATGTGGAAGCCCATAGAGGGCTATGGTGAAAAAGGAAATATCCTCAGATGAAATCTGGAAAGAAGCTTTCTGTGAAACTGCTTAGTGTTCTGTTAATTCATCTCACAGAGTTACATCTGTATTTCGTGGATCGCTTTGCTAGCCTTATTTCTGTGGAATCTGACAACAGATATTTCGGATCCATTTCTTTGAAGACTATAGGGCCAAAGGAAATATCCTTTGATAACAAAGAGAAAGAAGCTTTCTGAGAAACTTCTTTGTGTTCTG
>NW_020262414.1:0-2967 GCF_003255815.1 Theropithecus gelada | reverse complement strand
CTCCACCCCAAATCAACAGAATATACATTCTTCTCAGCACCACATCGTACTTACTCCAAAATTGACCACGTAATTGGAAGTAAAGCACTCCTCAGCAAATGTACAAGAACAGAAATTATAACAAACTGTCTCTCAGACCACAGTGCAATCAAACTAGAACTCAGGACTAAGAAACTCAATCAAAACCGCTCAACTACATGGAAACTGAACAACCTGCTCCTGAATGACTACTGGGTACATAACGAAATGAAGGCAGAAATAAAGATGTTCTTTGAAACCAATGAGAACAAAGATACAACATACCAGAATCTCTGGGACACATTTAAAGCAGTGTGTAGAGGGAAATTTATAGCACTAAATGCCCACAAGAGAAAGCAGGAAAGATCTAAAATTGACACTCTAACATCGCAATTAAAAGAACTAGAGAAGCAAGAGCAAACACATTCGAAAGCTAGCAGAAGGCAAGAAATAACTAAGATCAGAGCAGAACTGAAGGAGATAGAGACACAAAAAACCCTCCAAAAAATCAATGAATCCAGGAGTTGGTTTTTTGAAAAGATCAACAAAATTGACAGACCACTAGCAAGACTAATAAAGAAGAAAAGAGAGAAGAATCAAATCGACGCAATTAAAAATGAAAAAGGGGATATCACCACCGACCCCACAGAAATACAAACTACCATCAGAGAATACTATAAACACCTCTACGCAAATAAACTGGAAAATCTAGAAGAAATGGATAATTTCCTGGACACTTACACTCTTCCAAGACTAAACCAGGAAGAAGTTGAATCCCTGAATAGACCAATAGCAGGCTCTGAAATCGAGGCAACAATTAATAGCCTACCAACCAAAAAAAGTCCAGGACCAGATGGATTCACAACTGAATTCTACCAGAGGTACAAGGAGGAGTTGGTACCATTCCTTCTGAAACTATTCCAATCAATAGAAAAAGAGGGAATCCTCCCTAACTCATTTTATGAGGCCAACATCATCCTGATACCAAAGCCTGGCAGAGATACAACAAAAAAAGAGAATTTTAGACCAATATCCCTGATGAACATCGATGCAAAAATCCTCAATAAAATACTGGCAAACCGGATTCAACAACACATCAAAAAGCTTATCCACCATGATCAAGTGGGCTTCATCCCTGGGATGCAAGGCTGTTTCAACATTCGCAAATCAATAAACATAATCCAGCATATAAACAGAACCAAAGACAAGAACCACATGATTATTTCAATAGATGCAGAAAAGGCTTTTGACAAAATTCAACAGCCCTTCATGCTAAAAACGCTCAATAAATTCGGCATTGATGGAACGTACCTCAAAATAATAAGAGCTATTTATGACAAACCCACAGCCAATATCATACTGAATGGGCAAAAACTGGAAAAATTCCCTTTGAAAACTGGCACAAGACAGGGATGCCCTCTCTCACCACTCCTATTCAACATAGTGTTGGAAGTTCTGGCTAGGGCAATTAGGCAAGAGAAAGAAATCAAGGGTATTCAGTTAGGAAAAGAAGAAGTCAAATTGTCCCTGTTTGCAGATGACATGATTGTATATTTAGAAAACCCCATTGTCTCAGCCCAAAATCTCCTTAAGCTGATAAGCAACTTCAGCAAAGTCTCAGGATACAAAATTAATGTGCAAAAATCACAAGCATTCTTATACACTAGTAACAGACAAACAGAGAGCCAAATCATGAATGAACTTCCATTCACAATTGCTTCAAAGAGAATCAAATACCTAGGAATCCAACTTACAAGGGATGTAAAGGACCTCTTCAAGGAGAACTACAAACCACTGCTCAGTGAAATAAAAGAGGACACAAACAAATGGAAGAACATACCATGCTCATGGATAGGAAGAATCAATATCGTGAAAATGGCCATACTGCCCAAGGTAATTTATAGATTCAATGCCATCCCCATCAAGCTACCAATGAGTTTCTTCACAGAATTGGAAAAAACTGCTTTAAAGTTCATATGGAACCAAAAAAGAGCCCGCATCTCCAAGACAATCCTAAGTCAAAAGAACAAAGCTGGAGGCATCACGCTACCTGACTTCAAACTATACTACAAGGCTACAGTAACCAAAACAGCATGGTACTGGTACCAAAACAGAGATATAGACCAATGGAACAGAACAGAGTCCTCAGAAATAATACCACACATCTACAGCCATCTGATCTTTGACAAACCTGAGAGAAACAAGAAATGGGGAAAGGATTCCCTATTTAATAAATGGTGCTGGGAAAATTGGCTAGCCATAAGTAGAAAGCTGAAACTGGATCCTTTCCTTACTCCTTATACGAAAATTAATTCAAGATGGATTAGAGACTTAAATGTTAGACCTAATACCATAAAAATCCTAGAGGAAAATCTAGGTAGTACCATTCAGGACATAGGCATGGGCAAAGACTTCATGTCTAAAACACCAAAAGCAACGGCAGCAAAAGCCAAAATTGACAAATGGGATCTCATTAAACTAAAGAGCTTCTGCACAGCAAAAGAAACTACCATCAGAGTGAACAGGCAACCTACAGAATGGGAGAAAATTTTTGCAATCTACTCATCTGACAAAGGGCTAATATCCAGAACCTACAAAGAACTCCAACAAATTTACAAGAAAAAAACAAACAACCCCATCAAAAAGTGGGCAAAGGATATGAATAGACATTTCTCAAAAGAAGACATTCATACAGCCAACAAACACATGAAAAAATGCTCATCATCACTGGCCATCAGAGAAATGCAAATCAAAACCACAATGAGATACCATCTCACACCAGTTAGAATGGCGATCATTCAAAAGTCAGGAAACAACAGGTGCTGGAGAGGATGTGGAGAAATAGGAACACTTTTACACTGTTGGTGGGATTGTAAACTAGTTCAACCATTATGGAAAACAGTATGGCGATTCCTCAAGGATCTAGAACTAGATGTACCATATGACCCA
>NW_020262413.1:0-2967 GCF_003255815.1 Theropithecus gelada | reverse complement strand
AAAAGTTGACTTTTTCTTTTTCTTTTCCTTTTTTTTTTTTTTTTTTTGAGACAAAGTCTTGCTCTGTTTCCCAGGCTGGAGTGCAGCGGTGTGATCTTGGCTCACTACAACGTCTGCCTCCCAGGTTCAAGTGATTCTCCTGCCTCAGCCTCCAGAGTAGCTGGGATTACAGGGGTGCGCCACCACACCTGGCTAATTTTTGTATTTTAGTAGAGATGGGGTTTCACCATGTTGGCCAGGCTGGTCTCAACCTCCTGACCTCAAGTGATCCACCTGCTTTCGCCTCCCAAAGTGCTGGGATCACAAGGGTGAACCACCACACCTGGCCAAAAAGTTGGCTTTGTCATACTGTTAACAGCTTTTCCCAAGACATCAGAATAGGACTCTATAGTGTAATGAGACTCTTACCCTCTTAATGTCAACCTTTTTAACCTTTTTCATTTGACAGGATAATGATCATTTGATTTATTCAATTGGTTACTTAGGTTCATGGCTCAAAGCCATTATGCAAACTGGTATTGTCAAACTACTATTAATCTTACTTTGTGTTTTTCTTTTTAAACTTTGCATCTGTTACTTGCTAAATTTTGCAGAAGTGCAATTCCTGGCAGAATAATGCTAGCTTACCACTTTGAAATGATAACAAATGCCTATGAAACACAAAAATAAACTTAACAATGGACTCCAGGTATACTCAGCCTGAGAGCCACTCCCTTCAAACCTCTCTTGTTGCTTAAATTGTGGCTAAAAGGGTTTTAATACTGACATCTCACTGTCGTTTGCTTTCTCCAACATTGGACCGTCTAGACCAGCTACCAAGGACAGGTTTATCTTAGCACCAAGGAATATCAGAACCTCACTACAGGATGACTTATTAGTGATGCTTTGGAGAAAGAACTTGATCAAATGGGGAAAATGTGAAATTTGTCAGAATGAAAATGGAATCACTTATGTTAAAAAAAAATTGACAAATAGAGCTGGAGAAAGCAATGAAGAGAGAGTTTTGCTGGGCACAGCAGCTCACACCTGTAATCCCAGCAGTTTGGGAGACCAAAGTGAGTGGATTGCTTGAACTCAGGAGTTTGAGACCAGCCTGGGCAACATAGTGAAACTCCATCTGTACAAAAAATTAGCTGGGCATGGTGGCACATACCTGTAGTGCCAGCTACTCAGGAGGCTGAGGTGGGAGTATCACTTGAGCCCAGGAGGCAGAGGTTGCAGTGAGCCAAGATTGTACTACTGCACTCCAGCCTGGGTGACAAAGTGAGAACCTGTCTCCAAAAGAAAAAAAGAAAAAAGAAAAAAAAGAGTTCTATGCATTAATGCCTAAAAACAAAAACTATCACAAAAGATTCTGTAGAAACTGAAATCTTGCACAAAGGCCATTGCAATCTTGCAAAAAAAATAAAAATAAAAAATACACCTGCAAGAAAATCTGCCCAGCAACTGCCTGTACAACCTTGGACTGACATCACTCATTATTGATCCTTGTAACAAAGGAAAATTATCTTAAAACAATTATGAAATCATCTATTTTTTCTTTAAAAATCTTTGTCTTCCTTTGTCTCCCTGAATATGAACGTGGTTTACTATGGCATGCATATTTCCATTGTGAAATATACATAATTTTTTGCCAGACACAGTGGCTCACGCCTGTAACCCCAGCACTTTGGGAGGCCAAGGTGGGCAGATCATGAGGTCGGGAGATCAAGACCATCCTGGCTAACACGTGAAACCCCGTCTCTACTAAAAATACAAAAAAAGTTAGCCAGGCATGGTGGTGGGCACTTGTAGTCCCAGCTACTGGGGAGGCTGAGGCAGGAGAATGGCATGAACCGGGGAGGCGAAGGAACCGGGGAGGCGAAGGTTGCAGTGAGCCGAGATCGCGCCACTGTACTCCAGCCTGGGTGACAACAGAGCAAGACTCTGTCTCAAAAAAAAAAAAAGTGTGTGTGTATATATATATATATATATATAAACCTCTCTCGCTGTGTGTTTTAGGTTGACAGCATGAATCATATTCTTAACATCCTATATTTTCAAATATCTGGATTTATATTAGATAATAATTATATTTAGTTGCCAAATGTCCTAAAGCTCATCTCAGTGCAAGGACTTGGTGTCTTTTGGAGTTAACTGGTTCGATGTCCAATGCATTGGTCAGCATCCCACGTTAGAACACTCCATGGCACCATTTTCTTTTCTTTGGCAGGAAAGGATATGAGAATGGAACACATACTCACACACGCAATTAACTAGTTATAGCATAGGCCTGCTAAGGGGCATGACACCTGAATTTGGCAGAAAAGCTGTCAAGTAGTAGCTAATCTCTTCTTAAATTGGTGAAGAATTCATAGGCTTTGACTATGGCCTAGAGGTGATCCCAGTGACAGGAGTTATTCTTAAGTTTGGATAGGACCTTGGGTGTCTGGGCAGCTGTTGTTCTCTCTGCTTTTAAAGGCAGGCTATCCTTCCCTTTCTCCTCCTCCCAGGACACACCCCTGAGGTCTCTCTGCCATCTTTCCAGATTTCACTTGGTTGAATTATCAAGACCCCACATAACCTCCTCTGGAAATGATTACTTCTGAGAGGAAGCCTTCCTTGCTTCTCTGTCCCTTCAACCACACTCTGTATCTTCAGCATCTAGCCCAGTACCTAGTCTAAAAATAGATGCTCAATAAATGTCTGCTGAACTAACAAATGAATACCACTCATTTCAACCTCATCTACCGCTTTGTCTTGTTCATTTCCCCCAATTTTTTTTTTCTGAATTTGACTGCAAATGCATTAAGGGTAAGATGTTAAAATTTGTTGCTTTCCTAAAGAGCCCATATTTGCAGTTTTGGTTAGCCATTATATGTTTGTGAATTCCTTGAATCCTTCTCCAAAGCACAAATCTCTTGCTTAAGAGAGGTCATTTTTAGGAGAGCCCAGTCTTATATTATATCATAATAAATTGTGTGTAGG
>NW_020262412.1:0-2967 GCF_003255815.1 Theropithecus gelada | reverse complement strand
CAACTTAGAGCTTGGGACCCTAGCGCGCTAGTAATAAATAACTCTCTGCTGTGAATCTTGTGTCGGTGATCCTTCGCGGCGACCCCTGCCCAGGAAGGAATCGACAGTTCAGTTCCAACATTTGGTGCATTGGCCGGGAAGTGGGGTCGTCCGAGGACCCCCGACCCATCCGGCGGAGACCCATCTGGCCCGGGCCACCGACCGCCGACTGGACGAACGAACTCTGTCAGGTACTCTCGTTTCGTTCTGTTTGTTTCGTTTCGTTCTGTTTGTTTTGCCGGCTAATTCTGAGGAGTACTCCGTCTGAATAATTAAGTGGAGAAGGGGGACAAACGTGTCCGGCACCTTCTCACTTACGCCCCGGGGACGCCCTGGCGGTAGACTGGAAGAAGGCTAACGACTCCGTCAGCCTCCTCGAATCTGTAGGCAGGGTGCCGTCGCCCCTGCCATCCGAATATTTTGTGAAACTGTGGCGCCACTCTCTGGCCGCACGGCTTCTTCTCATTTGTTTGGTCCTTTTGTATGTTGCTTTCATTTTGTCCTTGTGTGTGAAAGAATCTCTAGACAGAACTATGGGACAGACATTGACGACCCCTTTAACTCTGACTCTGACTCACTTCCCTGACGTTTGGGCTCGAGCCCACCACCTCTCTGTAGAAGTCCGTAAGGGACGATGGAAAACATTCTGCTGGTCCGAATGGCCAACCCTCCAGGTAGAGTGGCCACGGGACGGAACATTTAACCTCTCAATTATCCTACAGGTCAAAGCAAAAGTGATGGATCCGGGGCCACTCGGACACCCAGACCAGGTGGCCTACATAATTACTTGGGAAGATCTGGTCCGAAACCCTCCTTTTTGGGTGAAACCCTTCCTCCATTCCCCTTCCCCATCCCAATCTACCCTCCTTGCCTTAGAGGCCCCAAAGAACCGGAATTCAGATCCGCAAAAGCCGGTTCTCCCAGATGAGCCCCAGAGGGACCTCCTCCTTCTTGACCCCCTGCCTCCTGCACCTGAAAACCCCCTCCTGAGACCTCCGCCTTACGCTTCCCCCTCGGCCCCTACCCTTTCCCCAACTTCCCCCTCGGCCCCTACCCTTTCCCCAGCTTCCCCCACGGTCCCTACCCTGTCCCCAACTTCCCCCTCGGCTCCCTCCATGTCTCCCTCTCCGGTCCCACCCGAACTCACCCCTCAAGCTCCGCCAGCAACACCTCGCCTCCGCCTGCGGCGGACTGAGGACCCAGATGGCTCTCCCACTTCGCGATCCTCCCTTTTTCCCCTCCGCACCGTCAATCGTACAGTCCAATACTGGCCTTTCTCTGCCTCTGACCTCTACAACTGGAAAAAAACTTGTGGAGGAATAGATGCCTTGTTTTGCGCTAGTTGGTCCTGTATAACTACTAATGATGGAGAATGGAAATGGGCCACAAAACCCTGGTACATAACCATGTCCTTCGTCCAGTGCTGCACCAGAACCCGATATTAAGATGCAGCGAAATCTGATAACCGTTGGATATCCGGACTAACATGGGGCCTATACTTATACCAAAAGCCACTGTATGGAATCCCTATCCAAATCAAATTAATAGTCAACCCTATCACAGCCCCTGTCGCAGTAGGACCGAACCAAGTTTTATCAGAAACAGGGAAGCCCCTGGCTCCTGCATTGAGAGAGCCCCAACCAAGAGCTCCTAAAAGCACTTCCCCACCCTTAATCTCCACCTCCTCTAAATACACACCCTCAGCCCAAAACGCCACCCGCGGGCCCCTTGACCTGGGAATAGGTGACAGGCTCCTAAATCTCATAAAGGGCTCCTATTTCGCTTTAAACCAGACAAAGCCAGAATTTACCTCCTCTTGCTGGCTATGTCTGGCAACAGGCCCCCCTTACTATGAAGGCATCGCCTCCACTAATAATTTCACTAACTCCGCCAATCCTACTGGATGCACGTGGGAACAACAAAGAAAACTAACCCTGGCTGAGGTTTCTGGGTCGGGAACCTGCATAGGCCAAGTGCCCCCTAGTCATCAGCATCTTTGTAATGTAACCTTGACAGTACCCAGCTCCAATCACTATTTGGTCCCCTCCGAGACGGACTGGTGGGCTTGCAACACTGGGCTCACCCCCTGTGTATCCACAGCCGTTTTTAGCAGCGGCACCCACTATTGCGTATTGGTACAAGTTGTTCCCCGAGTATACTATCACTCTGGAGACTCCTTTGATCTCCGGTATGAGCAAAAAACTCATACTAGACCAAAGAGAGAACCCATCTCCCTCACCCTCGCCGTCATGTTAGGAATTGGGGTAGCGGCTGGAGTTGGGACCGGGACAGCAGCCCTAGTGCATGGTAACCATCATCTACAACAACTTAGAGTAGCCATAGATGAAGACCTTAGAGCCATAGAACAATCTATCACAAAACTTGAAGAGTCCTTGACTTCTCTGTCTGAAGTTGTATTACAAAACCGACGAGGACTAGAAATTGTCTTTCTGAAAGAGGGCGGGCTCTGTGCAGCCCTGAAAGAGCAATGTTGTTTTTATGCAGATCATTCAGGAGTAGTTAAAGATTCTATGGCAAAACTAAGAGAAAGATTAGACAAGAGAAAAAAAGAGAGAGAATCTCAGCAAAATTGGTTTGAAAATTGGTACAACCGATCCCCTTGGTTTAGCACCCTAATCTCCACCATCTTAGGACCCCTCATCCTGCTCACACTCATCCTGACTTTCGGGCCATGCATACTCAACCGCTTACTCACCCTTATTAAAAATAGATTAAACATAGTACATGCTATGGTTCTGACCCAACAATACCAGACCCTCAGGACTGAAGAAGAGGCTCAAGATTGAGCCTCTGACACAAAAAGAGGAGGGAATGAAACTAGGCCTCACAAAACCTAAAAAGTTAGCACCAGATGGCCCTAGATAGGGTCCCACCCTGCCAATTCCGGGAAACAACCTCATGAGGTCC
>NW_020262411.1:0-2968 GCF_003255815.1 Theropithecus gelada | reverse complement strand
ACAACAATTAATAAACAATTGTGGGGATTTTCAGAATGGCTGAGTGAGGAGCTTGGAAAATATTTTCCCTCCAAAAAACAACAATAAAACTAGGGAACGTGATCAAATACAACATTAGAGATGTGATTTAATGCATACAACAAATTGAGAAGCACTTATTCAAGAAAAACCATGAAGCCTTGATTTGAACGGTGGGAGTCTGGCAAACATCACAGCTGACATGAGGTTTCTCTACAGGCTGGGGAAAGCAACAGACTAACAGACTATTGAGAAATTTAACAAGGAGATCTGGGGAACAAGACAGGCATAGTGGGTTTTCACATATCCCTGGTGGTCTGTGAATCTATGTGCTTGCACAAGGTAGCACACTTGCTCAGGGGAGACAGGGAGGGCTCTAGCATCTACTGATTCCATGCTGAACATGAGGTCTTGCACATAAAGAAAACAAAAGCTTGGGCAGTTTTGTAAACTACCTGAACTTTGAACACATTTACCAAACCACACACAAAGCAATGGTAGAAGTCCTAGACGCCAAAAATGCTTAAGCACAACTTCTGATTAATCATAGGCTGACCATTAAGCTATGCTGACTCAGTGGTAATCCCTAGAAAGCCAGGCTTAAGCATATATATATTTTTTAAATGAGTGGACATCAGCAGCTACATACTGTAGACAATATAGACTCTACAAAATGAGTCCAAGCAAGCCACTAATGAACAAACAGAAATGACAACCACTGGGGACAGAAATCAGAATCCAGAGTTTGTACAATATATTATCTAAAATATCCAATTTTCAACCCAATATGAGATTTACAAAGAAATAGGAAATCGCTAACGATATGCAGGGGCAAAAGCAGGCAATAGAAGCTACCTTGGGAGGATCCAGATGTTGACTTAGCCAACAGAGATTTCAAAGCAGCTAATTTAAAAATGTTTTAAAAACTACTAGAAACTATGTTTAAACAAAGTATGATGACAATGTCTCATCAAATAGAGAACATCAATAAAGAAGTAGAAATTATACATATATGTAATTTACAAATAAAGTATAAAGAAGTAGAAATTGTATATATAATATATATAATTTCAAGTATAAAGAAGTGGAAATTATATATATAATTTAAAACACTCTACTATGGATTAATTATATATAAATTATATATGATATATAATTACATATATATGAATTGTATAAATATGTTCATATTCACAACATATAATTTACATTTAATTATATATCATATAAAATTTATATATAAATATATATATGCAACTAATCCATAGTAGAGCATTTTAAGTTAAGATGCATATTGCAATGCCTGTGGGAAAAACTCAGGAAAGCAACTTCAAAAATAGAGTAAGAAAAACAACAACAAAGGAATTAAAATGTAAAACTATAAAATATGTGTTTTGCACACAAGAAGACAGTAATGAAGGAACAGAGGAACAAAACAGACATGAGGTATGTTAAAAACAAATAGCAAAACTACAGAAGTAAACTCATCCATAGCAATAATTCCATTAAATTAATGAAATCAAACGACAGAGCTAGGTTGCTGTGGTTCTCAGAATCCTAAGATGGCCCCCAATATTCCTGTCCCGGGTATACACCTCTTGTACAGTCTCCTCCTCTTGACTGGAGGCACAACCTGTGAACATGATGGAAAATTACTTCCATAATTAGGTTACTCTGAATGGCAAAGGTGAAGGTATTCTGCCACTATAATTAAGGTTTCTAATCAGTTGACTTTGGGCTAACAAAAAGGAAGGTTATCCTGGGCAGGCCTGGCCCAGTCAGGTGAGTCCTTAGAAAAGAGAGTCTCGTGTTGAGGAAGTAAGCTACCATTTGTGAGAGGGCCTATGGAGGGAGCCACATGACTGGAGCCCCTGTTGGGGATAGCCTCTAAGAGCTGAGGGCAGTCCCCGGTAGACAGCTAGTAAGAAAACAGGGCTATCAGTCCTACAACTGCCAGGAAGTAAATTGTGCCAACAACTGGTGAGCACGGAAGAAGATTTCAAGCCTCAGCTGAGATCACAGCCCCAGTCAATGCTTTGACTTTAGCCTGGTGAGACCCTGAGCAGAGACCCAGGTTGATGCACTGGATGTTGTGTTTATGTTCCCCCCCAAATTCATATGTTGAAACCCTAATCCCCATGTGATGGTATAAGAAGGTGGGACTGTTGGAAGGTAATTGCTCATGGGGGTAGGGCCTTCATGAATGGGATTTGTGCCCTTATAAAAGAAACCCCAGAAAACTAGAGTCTTACCCTCTTTCTGCCGAGTGAGAATATACTGAGAAGGCAGCAAGTCTGTAACCCGGAAGGGGGTCCTCCCCAGAAGCTGACCATGCTGGCACCCTGTGGTCAGGCTTCCCGGCCTCCAGAACTGTGAGCAGTAAATTTCTGTTGTTTAAGGCCTCAAATCTATGGTAATTTGTTACAGCACCCTGATCTGACTGAGATACTCAGTTAACCTGTACCCGGAGTCTTGACCACAGAAACTGTGAGATAATAAATGGGTGTTGTTTTGACCTGCTAAGTTTGTGGTCATTTGTTATGCAGAAAACAATACAGCCTTGAACTCAGGTCTTTCCTGTAGTTAATTCATACCCTGAGCTACTCTGCTCTATATCGCCATTCAGAAATTGGCTGTTCATGTACCACAAAGGCCTAGTAGACACTTTTTGTTTAGCTTGGAAAGTATGTTTAAACGTTTTTTAAAAAATTAGCTGTCTTGGGAGGCCGAGGCGGGAGGATTGCATGAGCTTAGGAGTTCAAGACCAGTATGGGCAATATAGGGAGAACCAGTCCATAAAACAAAACAAAACAAAACAAAAAAAATAAACAAAAAATAGCTGCCTATATCTAAATGTCAGAGGATTTCACATACAAATTCAAATTTCTGGCTTTCCTAAAAATAACTGGCAGACATGGCATCATTGGCCCATATTACCACCTAGGAAGAA
>NW_020262410.1:0-2968 GCF_003255815.1 Theropithecus gelada | reverse complement strand
ACACATTTACAGCTTTCCCATCAAGAATCCTTTCGCTAAGACAGTTCCTGTGGAATTGGCGAAATGATATTTTGAAGCCCAGAGAGGGCTACAGAGAAAAAGGAAATATCCTCAGATGAAATCTGGAAAGAAGCTTTCTGAGAAACTGCTCTGTGATGTGTGACTTCCACTCGCAGAGTTACATCTGTATTTCGTGGATCTCTTTGCTAGCCTTATTTCTGTGGAATCTGAGAACAGATACTTCGGATCCCTTTGAAGACTCTAGGGCCAAAGGAAATATCCTCCGATAACAAAGAGAAAGAAGCTTCTGAGAAACTTCTTTGTGTTCTGTGAAATCATCTCACAAAATTACATCTTTCCCCTCAAGAAGTCTTTTCCTAAGACAGTTCTTGTGGAATTGGCAAAGTGATATTTGGAAGCCCATAGATGGCTATGGTGGAAAAGGAAATATCCACAGATGAAATCTGGAAAGAAGCTTTCTGAGAAACTGCTCTGTGATGTGTGACTTCCAATCAGAGAGATACATCTGTATTTCGTGGATCTCTTTGCTAGCCTAATTTCTGTGAAATCTGAGAACAGATATTTCGGATCCCTTTGAAGACTATAGGGCCAAAGGAAATATCCTCCGAGAACAAAGAGAAAGAAGCTTTCTGAGAAACTTCTTCGTGTTCTGTGAAATCATCTCACAGAGTTACAGCTTTCCCGTCAAGAAGCCTTTCGCTAAGACAGTTCTTGTGGAATTGGCAAAGTGATATTTGGAAGCCCATACAGGTCTATGGTGAAAAAGGAAATATTCTCAGATGAAGTCTGGAAAGAAGCTTTCTGAGAAACTGCTTAGTGTTCTGTTAATTCATCTCCCAGAGATACATCTGTATTTCGTATATCTATTTGCTACCTTATTTCTGTGGAATCTGAGCACAGATATTTCTGATCCCTTTGAAGACTATAGGGCCAAAGGAAATATCCTCCGATAACAAAGAGAAAGAAGGTTTCTGAGAAACTTCTTTGTGTTCTGGGAAATCATCGCACAGAATTACAGCTTTCCCGTCAAGAAGCCTTTTGCTAAGACAGTTCTTGTGGAATTGGCAAAGTGATATTTGGAAGCCCCTAGAGGGCTATGGTGAAAAAGGAAATATCCTCAGATGAAATCTGGAAAGAAGCTTTCTGAGAAACTGCTTAGTGTTCTGTTAATTGCTCTCACAGAGTTACATCTGTATTTCGTGGATCTCTTTGCTAGCCTTATTTCTGTGGAATCTGAGAACAGATACTTCGGATCCCATTTAAGACTTTACGGCCAAAGGAAATATCCTCCGATAACAAAGAGAAAGAAGCTTTCTGAGAAAATTGCTTGTGTTCTATGAAATCATCTCATAGAGTTACAGCTTTCCCGTCAAGAAGCCTTTCACTAAGACAGTTCTTGTGGAATTGGCAAAGTGATATTTGGATGCCCGTAGAGGGCACTGGTGAAAAAGGAAATATCCTCAGATGAAATCTGGAAAGAATCTTTCTGAGAAACTGCTTAGTGTTCTGTTAATTCATCTCACAGAGTTACATCTGTATTTCGAGGATCTCTTTGCTAGCCTTATTTCTGTTTAATCTGAGAACAGATATTTCGGATCCCATTGAAGACTATAGGGCCAATGGAAATATCCTCCGATAACAAAAAGAAAGAACCTTTCTGAGAAACTTCTTTGTGTTCTGTGAAATCATCTCACAGAGTTACAGCTTTCCCGTCAAGAAGACTTTCGCTGAGACAGTTCTTGTGGAATTGGCAAGTGATATTTGTAGCCCATAGAGGGCTAAGGTGAAAAAGGAAATATCCTCAGATGAAATCTGGAAAGAAGCTTTCTGAGAAACTGCGCTTTGATGTGTGAATTCCACTCACAGAGTTACATCTGTATTTCGTGGGTCTCTTTGCTCGCCTTATTTCTGTGGAATCTGAGAACAGATATTTGGGATCCCTTTGAAGACTATAGGGCCAAAGGAAATAACCTCCGATAACAAAGAGAAAGAAGCTTTCTGAGAAACTTGCTTGTGTTCAGTGAAATTATCTCACAGAGTTACAGCTTTCCCGTCAAGAAGCTTTTCACTAAGACAGTTCTTGTGGAATTGGCAAACTGATATTTGGATGCCCGTAGAGGGCACTGGTGAAAAAGGAAATATCCTCAGATGAAATCTGGAAACAAGTTTTCTGAAAAACGGCTCTGTCATGTGTGACTTCCACTCACAGAGTTACGTCTGTAATTCGTGGATCTCCTTGCTAGCCTTATTTATATGGAATCTGAGAACAGATATTTCGGATCCCTTTGAAGACTATACGGCCAACAGAAATATCCTCCGATAACAAATGGAAAGAAGCTCTCTGAGAAACTTCTTTGTGTTCTGTGAAATCATCTCACAGAGTTACAGCTTTCCCGTCAAGAAGCTTTTCGCTAAGACAGTTCTTGTGGAATTGACAAAGTGATATTTGGAAGCCCATAGAGGGCAATGATGAAAAAGGAAATAACCTCAGATTAAATCTGAAAAGAAGCTTTCTGAGAAACTGCTTAGTGTTCTGTTAATTCATCTCACAGAGATACATCTGTATTTCGTGGATCTCTTTGCTAGCCTTATTTCTGTGGAATCTGAGAACAGATATTTCGGATTCCTTTGAAGACTATAGGGCCAAAGGAAATAACCTCGGATAACAACGAGAAAAAAGCTTTCTGAGAAACTTCTTTGTGTTCTGTGAAATCATCTCACAGAGTTACAGCTTTCCCGTCCAGAAGCTTTTCGCTAAGACAGTTGTTGTGGAATTGGCAAAGTGATATATGGAAGCCCATAGAGGGCTATGGTGAAAAAGGAAATATCCTCAGATGAAATCTGGAAAGAAGATTTCTCAGAAACTGCTCTGTGATGTGTGAATTCCATTCACAGAGTTACATCTGTATTTCCTGAATCTCTTTGCTAGCCTTATTTCTGTGGAATC
>NW_020262409.1:0-8942 GCF_003255815.1 Theropithecus gelada | reverse complement strand
CCAAAGAAATAAGGCCAGCAAAGAGATCCACGAAATACAGATGTAACTCTGTGAGATGAATTAACACAACAGTAAGCGGATTCTCAGAAAGCTTCCTTCCAGATTTCATCTGAGGATATTTCCTTTTTCAAAATAGCCCACTATTGGCTTCCAAATGTCACTTTGCCAATTCCACAAGAACTGTCTTAGCGAAAGGCTTCTTGAGGGGAAAGCTGTAACTCTGTGAGATGATTTCACAGAACACAAAGAAGTTTCTCAGAAAGCTTCTTTCTCTTTGTTATCGGAGGGTATTTCCTTTGGCCCTATAGTCTTCAAAGGGATCCGAAATATCTGTTCTCAGATTCCACAGAAATAAGGCTAGCAAAGAGATCCACGAAATACAGATGTAACTCTGTGCGATGAATTACCAGAACACTTATCAGTTTCTGAGAAAGCTTCTTTCCAGATTTCATCTGAGGGTATTTCCTTTTTCACATTAGCCCACTATGGGCTTCCAAATATCACTTTGCCAATTCCTAAAAATGACTTAGAGAAAGCCTTCTTGAGGGGAAAGCTGTAACTCTGTGACATGATTTCACACAACACGAAGAAGTTTCTCAGAAAGCTTCTTTCTCTTTGTTATCGGAGGATATTTCGTTTGGCCCTATAGTCTTCAAAGGGATCCGAAATATCGGTTCTCACATTCCACAGAAATAAGGCTAGCAAAGAGATCCACGAAAGACAGATGTAACTCTGTGCGTGGAAGCCACACATCACAGAGCAGTTTCTCAGAAAACTTCTTTCCAGATTTCAACTGAGGATATTTCTTTTTTCACCATAGCCCTCTATAAGCTTCCAAATATCACTTTGCCAATTCCACAAGAACTATCTTAGCGAAAGACTTCTTGAGGGGACAGCTGTAACTCTGTGAGATGATTTCACACAACACAAAGAAGTTTCTCAGAAAGCTTCTTTTTCTTTGTTATCGGAGGATATTTCCTTTGACCCTATTTTCTTCAACGGGATCCGAAATATCTGTTCTCAGATTTAGCAGAAATAAGGCTATCAAAGAGATCCATGAAATACTGATGTAACTCTGTGAGATGAATTATGAGAACACTAAGCAGTTTTTCAGAAAGCTTCTTTCCAGATTTCAGCTGAGGATACTGCCTTTTTCACCATAGCAATCTATGGGCTTCAAAATATCACTTTGCCAATCCACAGGAACTGTCTTAGTGAAAGGCTTCCTGAGGGGAAAGCTGTAACTCTGTGAGATGATTTCACAGAACACAAAGAAGTTTCTCAGAAAGCTTATTTCTCTTTTTTACCGGAGGATATTTCCTTTGGCCCTATAGTCTTCAAAGGGATCCAAAATATCGGTTCTCAGATTCCACAGAAATAAGGCTTGCAAACAGATCCACAAAATACAGATGTAACTCTGTGAGTGGAAGTCACACATCACATAGCAGTTTCTCAGAAAGCTTATTTCCAGATTTCAGCTGAGGATATTTCCTTTTTCACCATAGCCCTCTACTGGCTTCCAAATATCACTTTGCCAATTCCACAAGAACTGACTTAGCGAAAGGCTTCTTGAGGGGAAAGCTGTAACTCTGTGAGATGATTTCACAGAACACAAAGAAGATACTCAGAAAATTTCTTTCTCTTTGTTACCAGAGGATATTTCCTTTGGCCCTATAGCCTTCAAAGGGATCCGAAATATCTGTTCTCAGATTCCAAAGAAATAAGGCCAGCAAAGAGATCCACGAAATACAGATGTAACACAGTGAGATGAATTAACAGAACACTAAGCAGTTTCTCAGAAAGCTTCTTTCCAGATTTCATCTCAGGATATTTCCGTTTTCACCATAGCTCTCTTTGGGCTTCCAAATATCACTCTGCCAATTCCACAAGAACTGTCTTAGAGAAAGGCTTCTTGAGGGGAAAGCTGTAGCTCTGTAAGATGATTTCACAGAACACAAAGAAGTTTCTCAGAAAGCTTCTTTCTCTTTGTTATCGGAGGAAATTTCCTTTGGCCCTATAGTCTTCAAAGGGATCCGAAATATCTGTTCTCAGATTTCACAGAAATAAGGCTAGCAAAGAGATCCACGAAATACACATGTAACTCTGGGAGATGAATTAACAGAACACTAAGCAGTTTCTCAGAAAGCTTCTTTCCAGATTTCATGTGAGGATATTTCCTTTTTCACCATAGCCCTCTATGGGCTTCCAAATATCACTTTGCCAATTCCACAAGAACTGTCTTAGCGAAAGGCTTCCTGACGGGAAAGCTGTAACTCTGTGAGATGATTTCACAGGACACAAAGAAGTTTCTCAGAAAGCTTCTTTCTCTTTCTTACCGGAGGATATTTCCTTTGGCCGTATTGTCTTCAAAGGGATCCGAAATATCTGTTCTCAGATTCCACAGAAATAAGGCTAGCAAAGAGATCCATGAAATACAGATGTAACTCTGTGAGATGAATTATCAGAACACTAAGCAGTTTCTCAGAAACTTTCTTTCCAGATTTCAGCTGAGGATATTTCCTTTTTCACCATAGCCCTCTATAGGCTTCCAAATATCACTTTGCCAATTCCACAAGAACTGTCTTAGCGAAAGGCTTCCTGAGAGGAAAGCTGTAACTCTGTGAGATGATTTCAAAGAACACAAACAAGTTTCTCAGAAAGTTTCTTTCTCTTTGTTATCGGTGGATACTTCCTTTGGCCCTATAGTCTTCAAAGGGATCCGAAATATCAATTCTCAGATTCCACAGAAATAAGGGTAGCAAAGAGATCCACGAAATACAGATGTAACTCTGTGAGATGAATTAACAGAACACTAAGCACTTTCTCAGAATGCTTCTTTCCAGATTTCATCTGAGGATATTTCCTTTTTCACCATAGACCTCTAAGAGCTTCCAAATATCACTTTGCCAATTCCACAAATACTGTCTTAGCGAAAGCCTTCCTTAGGGATAGCTGTAACTCTGTGAGATGCTTTCACGGAACAGTAAGAAGTTTCTGAGAAAGATTCTTTCTCTTTTGTACCGGATGATATTTCCTTTGGTCCTATAGTCTTCAAAGGGATCCGTAATATCTGTTTTCAGATTTAACAGAAATAAGGCTAGCAAATAGATCCATGAAATACAGATGTAACTGTGTGAGATGAATTTAAAGAACGCTAAGCAGTTTCTCAGAAACCTTCTTTCCAGATTTCAGCTGAGGATATTTCCTTTTTCATCATAGCCCTCTATGGGCTTCCAAATATAACTTTCCCAATTCCACAAGAGCTGTCTTAGCGAAAGGCTTCCTTAGGGGAAAGCTGTAACTCTGTGAGATGATTTCACAGAACACAAAGAAGTTTCTCACAAAGCTTCTTTCTCTTTCTTATCGGAGGATATTTCCTTTGGCCCTATAGTCTTCAAAGGGATCCGAAAAATCTCTTCTCAGATTCCACAGAAATAAGGCTAGCAAAGAGATCCACGAAATACAGATGTAACTCTGTCAGCGGAGGTCACACCTCACAGAGCAGTTTCTCAGAAAGTTTCTTTCCAGATTTCATCTTAGGATATTTCCTTTTTCACCATAGCCCTCAATGAGCTTCCAAATATCACTTTGCCAATTCCACAAGAACTTTCTTAGCGAAAGTCTTCTTGAGGGAAAAGCTGTAACTCTGTGAGATGATTTCACAGAACACAAAGGGGTTTCTCAGAAATCTTCTTTCTCTTTGTTATCGGAGGATATTTCCTTTGGCCCTATAGCCTTCAAAGGGATCCGAAACATCTGTTCTCAGATTCCACAGAAATAAGGCTAGCAAAGAGATCCACGAAATACAGATGTAACTCTGTGAGTGGAAGTCACACATCACAGAGCAGTTTCTCAGAAAGCTTCTTTCCAGATTTCGTCTGAGGATATTTCCTTTTCACCTTAGACCTCTATGGGCTTCCAAATATCACTTTGCCAATTCCACAAGAACTATCGTAGCGAAAGGCTTCTTGAGGGGAAAGCTGTAAATCTGTGAGATAATTTCACAGACCACAAAGAAGTTTCTCAGAAAGCTTCTTTCTCTTTCTTATCGGAGGATATTTCCTTTGGCCCTATAGTCTTCAAAGGGATCCGAAAAATCTCTTCTCAGATTCCACAGAAATAAGGTAAGCAAAGAGTTCCACGAAATACAGATGTAACTCTGTGAGATGAATTAACACAACACTAAGCAGTTTCTCAGAAAGCTTCTTTCCAGATTTCATCTGAGGATATTTCCTTTTTCACAATAGCCCACTATGGGCTTCTAAATGTCACTTTGCCAATTCCACAAGAACTGTCTGAGAGAAAGGCTTTTGAGGGTAAAGCTGTAACTCTGTGAGATAATTTAACAGAACACAAAGAATTTTCTCAGAAAGATTCTTTCTGTTGGTTTTCGGAGGATATTTCCTTTGGCCCTATAGTCTTCAAAGGGATCCGAAATATCTGTTCTCAGATTCCACAGAAATAAGGCTAGCAAAGAGATCCACGAAATACAGATGTAACTCTGTGAGATGAATTAACGGAACACTAAGCAGTTTCTCAGAAAGCTTCTTTCTAGATTTCATCTGAGGATATTTCCTTTTTCAACATATCCCTCTATGGGCTTTCAAATATTACTTTGCCAATTCCACAGGAACTGTCTTCGCGAAAGGGTTCTTGAAGGGAAATCTGTAACTCTGTGAGATGATTTCCCACAACACAAAGAAGTTTCTCAGAAAGCTTCTTTCTCTTTGTGATCGGAAGTTATTTCCTTTGGCCATACAGTCTTCAAAGGGATCCGAAATATCTGTTCTCGGATTCCACAGAAATAAGGCTAGCAAAGAGATCCACGAAATACAGATCTAACTCTGTGAGATGAGTTAACAGAACACTAAGCAGTTTCCGAGAAAGCTTCTTTCCAGATTTCATCTGAGGATATTTCCTTTTTCACCATAGCCCTCTATGGCCTTCCAAATATCACTTTGCCAATTCCCCAAGAACTGTCTTAGCGAAAGGCTTCTTGAGGGGAAAGCTGCAACTCTGTGAGATGATTTCACAGAACACAAAGAAGTTTCTCAGAAAGCTTCTTTCTCTTTTGATATCGGAGGATATTTACTTTGGCCCTATAGTCTTCAAAGGGATCTGAAATATTTGTTCTCAGATTCCACAGAAATAAGGCTAGCAAAGAGATCCACGAAATACAGATATAACTCTGTGAGTGGAAGTCACACATCACAGAGCAGTTTCTCAGAAAGCTTCTTTCCAGATTTCATCTGAGGATATTTCCTTTTCACCTTAGACCTCTATGGGCTTCCAAATATCACTGTGCCAATTCCACAAGAACTATCGTAGCGAAAGGCTTCTTGAGGGGAAAGCTGTAAATCTGTGAGATAATTTCACAGACCACAAAGAAGTTTCTCAGAAAGCTTCTTTCTCTTTTTAAGCGGAGGATATTTCCTTTGGCCCTATAGAACTCAAAGCGATCCGAAATATCTGTTCTCAGATTCCACAGAAATAAGGCTAGCAAAGAGATCCACGAAACACAGATGTAACTCTCTGAGATGAATTAACAGACACTAAGCAGTTTCCCAGAAAGCTTCTTTCCAGATTTCAACTGAGCATATTTCCTTTTTCACCATAGCCCTCTATGGGCTTCCAAATATCACTTTTCCAATTCCACAAGAACTGACTTAGCGAAAGGCTTCTTGAGGGGAAAGCTGTAAGTCTGTGAGATGATTTTACAGAACACAAAGAAGTTTCTCAGAAAGCTTCTTTCTCTTTTGTTTTCGGAGGATATTTCCTTTGGCCCTATAATCTTCAAAGGGATCCGAAATATCTGTTCTCACATTCCACAGAAATAAGGCTAGCAAAGAGATCCACGAAATACAGATGTAACTCTGTGAGATGAATTAACAGAACACTAAGCAGTTTCTCAGAAAGCTTCTTTCCAGTTTTCAGCTGAGGGTATTTGATTTTTCATCATAGCCCTCTATGGGCTTCCAAATATCACTTTGCCAATTCCAAAAGAACTGTCTTAGCGAAGGGCTTCCTCAGGGGAAATCTGTACCTCTGTGAGATGATTTCACAGAACACAAAGAAGTTTCTCAGAAAGATTCTTTCTGTTTCTTATCGGAGGATATATCCTTTGGCCCTATAGTCTTCAAAGGGATCCGAAATATCTGTTCTCAGATTCCAAAGAAATAAGGCTAGCAAAGAGGTCGACGAAATACAGTTTTAACGCTGTGAGATGAATTAACAGAACACTAAGCAGTTTCTGAGAAAGCTTCTTTCCAGATTTCATCTGAGGATATTTCCTTTTTCATCATACCCCTCTATGGGCTTCCAAATATCACTTTGCCAATTCCACAAGAACTGTCTTAGCGAAAGGCTTCCTGAGGGGAAAGCTGCAACTCTGTGAGATGATTTCACAGAACACAAAGAAGTTTCTCAGAAAGCTTCTTTCTCTTTCTTATCGGAGGATATTTCCTTTGGCCCTATAGTCTTCAAAGGGATCCGAAATATCTGTTCTCAGATTCCACAGAAGTAAGGCTAGCAAAGAGATCCAAGAAATACAGATGTAACTCTGTGAGTGGAAGTCACACATCACAGAGCAGTTTCTCAGAAAGGTTCTTTCCAGATTTCATCTGAGGATATTTAATTTTTGACCATAGCCCTCTATGGGCTTCCAAATATCATTTTGCGAATTTCACAAGAACTATCTTAGCGAAAGGCTTCTTGAGGGGAAAGCTGTAACTCTGTGAGATGATTTCCAGAACAGAATGTAGTTTCTCAGAAAGCTTCTTTCTCTCTTTAACCGGAGGATATTTCCTTTGGCCCTATTGTCTTCAACGGGATCTGGAATATCTGTTCTCAGATGCCACAGAAATAAGGCTAGCAAAGAGATCCACGAAATGCAGATGTAACTCTGTGAGATGAATTAACACAACACTAAGCAGTTTCTCAGAAAGCTTCTTTCCAGATTTCAACTGAGGATATTTCCTTTTTCTCCATAGTCTTCTGTGGGCTTCCAAATATCACTTTCCCAATTCCACAAGAAGTGTCTTAGCGAAAGGCTTATTGAAGGGAAAGCTGCAACTCTGTGAGGTGATTTCACAGAACACAAAGAAGTTTCTCAGAAAGCTTCTTTCTCTTTGTTATCGGAGGACATTTCCTGTGGCCCTATAGTCTTCAAAGGGATCCGAAATATCTCTTCTAAGATTCCACAGAAATAAGGCTAGCAAAGAGATCCACGAAATACAGATGTAACTCTGTGAGATGAATTAACACAACACTAAGCAGTTTCTCAGAAAGCTTCTTTCCAGATTTCACCTGAGGATATTTCCTTTTTCACCATAGCCCTCTATGGGCTTCCAAATATCACTTTACCAATTCCACAAGAACTGTCTTAGCGAAAGGCTTCTTGAGGGGAAAGCTGTAACTCTGCGAGATGATTTCACAGAACACAAAGTAGTTTCTCAGAAAGCTTCTTTCTCTTTGTTATCGGAGGATAATTCCTTTGGCCCTATAGTCTTGAAAGGGATCCAAAATATCTGTTCTCTGATTCCACAGAAATAAAGCTAGCAAAGAGATCCAAAAAATACAGATGTAAATCTGTGAGATGAATTAACAGAACACTAAGCAGTTTCTCAGAAAGCTTCTTTCCAGATTTCATCTGAGGATATTTCCTTTTTCACCATAGCCTTCTGTGGGCTTCCAAATATCACTTTGCCAATTCCAAAAGAACTATCTTAGCGAAAGGCTTCTGGAGGGGAAAGCTGTAACTCCATGAGATGATTTCACAGAACACAAAGACGTTTCTCTGAAAGCTGCTTTCTCTTTGTTATCGGAGGATAATTCCTTTGGCCATATAGTCTTCAAAGGGATCTGAAATATCTGTTCTCACATTCCACAGAAATAAGGCTAGCAAAGAGATCCACGAAATACAGATGTAACTCTGTGAGATGAATTAACAGAACACTAAGCAGTTTCTCAGAAAGCTTCTTTCCAGATTTCAGCTGAGGATATTTCCTTTTTCACCATAGCCCTCTCTGGGCTTCCAAATATCAGTTTGCCAATTCCACAAGAACTGTCTTAGGGAAAGGCTTCTTGAGGGGAAAGTTGTAACTCTGTGAGATGATTTAACAGAACACAAAGAAGTTTCTCAGAAAGCTTCTTTCTCTTTTTTATCGGAGGATATTTCCTTTGGCCCTATACTCTTCAAAGGGATCCGAAATATCTGTTCTCAGACTCCACAGAAATAAGGCTAGCAAAGAGATCCACGAAATACAGATGTAATTCTGTGAGATGAATTAACAGAACACTAAGCAGTTTCTCAGAAAGCTTCTTTGCAGATTTCATCTGAGGATATTTCCTTTTTCACCGTAGCCCTCTATGGGCTTGCAAATATCACTTTGCCAATTCCACAAGAACTGTCTTAGCGAGATGCTTCTTGAGGGGAAAGCTGTAACTCTGTGAGATGATTTCACAGAACACAAAGAAGTTTCTCAGAAAGCTTCTTTCTCTTTTTTATCGGAGGATATTTCCTTTGGCCCTATAGTCTTCAAGGGTATCCGAAATATCTCTTCTCAGATTGCAAAGAAATAAGGCTAGCAAAGTGATCCACGAAATGCAGATGTAACTCTGTGAGATCAATTAACACAACAGTAAGCAGTTTCTCAGAAAGCTTCTTTCCATATTTCATCTGAGGATATTTCCTTTTTCACCATAGCCCTCTAAGCGCTTCCAAATATCACTTTGCCAATTCCACAAGAACTGTCTTAGCGAAAGGCTTCCTGAGGGGAAAGCTGTAACTCTGTGAGATGATTTCACAGAACACTAAGAAGTTTCTCAGAAAGATTCTTTCTGATTGTTATCGGAGGATATTTCCTTTGGCCCTATAGTCTTCAAAGGGATCCGAAATATCTGAGAACAGATATTTCGGATCCCTTTGAAGACTATAGGGCCAA
>NW_020262408.1:0-2969 GCF_003255815.1 Theropithecus gelada | reverse complement strand
AAAAGGATGTATCCTCCGATGAAATCTGGAAAGAAGTTTTCTGAGAAACTGCTTTGTGTTCTGTTAATTCATCTCACAGAGTTACATCAGTATTTCGTGGATCTCTTTGCTAGCCTTATTTCTGTGGAATCTGAGAAAAGAGATTTCGAATCCCTATGAAGACTATAGGGACAAAGGAAATATCCTCCGATAACAAAGAGAAAGACGCTTTCTGAGAAACTTCTTTGGGTTCTGTGAAATCATCTCACAGAGTTACAGCTTTCCCCTCAAGAAGCCTTTCGCTAAGACAGTTCTTGTCGAATTGGCAAAGTGATATTTGGAAGCCCATAGAGGGCTATGGTGAAAAAGGAAATATCCTCCGATAAAACCTGGAAAGAAGCTTTCTGAGAAACTGCTTAGTGTTCCGTTAATTTATCTCACAGAGTTACATCTGTATTTCGTGGATCTCTTTGCTAGCCTTCTGTCTGTGGAATCTGACAACAGATATTTCGGATCCCTTTGAAGACGATAGTGCCAAAGGGACTATCCCCCGGTAACAAAGAGAAAGAAGCTTTCTCCGAAACTTCTTTGTGTTCTGTGAAATCATCTCACAGAGTTACAGCTTTCCCCTCAAGAAGCCTTTCGCTAAGACAGTTCTTGTGGAATTGGCAAAGTGATATTTGGAAGCCTATAGAGGGCTATGGTGAAAAAGGAAATATCCTCCGATGAAATCTGGAAAGAAGCTTTCTGAGAAACTGCTTTGTGTTCTGTTAATGCATCTCACAGAGTTACATCTGTATTTTGTGGATCTCCTTGCTAGCCTTATTTCTGTGGAATCTGAGAACAGATAATTCGGATCCCTTTGAAGACTATAGGGCCAAAGGGAATATCCTCCGATAAAGAAGAGAAAGAAGCTTTCTGAGAAACTTATTTGGGTTCTGTGAAATCATCTCACACAGTTACTGCTTGCACCTCAAGAAGCCTTTCGCTAAGACAGTTCTTGTGGAATTCGCAAAGTGATATCTGGAAGCCCATAGAGGGCTATGGTGAAAAAGGAAATATCCTCAGATGAAATCTGGAAAGAAGCTTTCTGAAAAACTGCTTTGTGTACTCTTAATTCTTCTCACATAGTTTTATCTGTATTTCGTGGATCTCTTTGCTAGCCTTATTTCTGTGGAATCTGAGAACGCATATTTCGAATCCCTATGAAGACTATAGGGCCAAAGGAAATATCCTCCGATAACAAAGAGAAAGAAGCTTTCTGAGAATCTTCTTCGGGTTCTGTGAAATCATCTCACAGAGTTACAGCTTTCCCCTCAAGAAGCCTTTCGCTAAGAGAGTTCTTGTGGAATTCGCAAAGTGATATCTGGAAGCCCATAGAGGGCTATGGTGAAAAAGGGAATATCCTCAGATGAAATCTGGAAACAAGATTTCTGAGAAACTGGTTTGTGTTCTGTTAATTCATCTCGCAGAGTTACATCGGTATTTCGTGGATCTCTTNGCTATGGTGAAAAAGGATGTATCCTCCGATGAAATCTGGAAAGAAGTTTTCTGAGAAACTGCTTTGTGTTCTGTTAATTCATCTCACAGAGTTACATCAGTATTTCGTGGATCTCTTTGCTAGCCTTATTTCTGTGGAATCTGAGAAAAGAGATTTCGAATCCCTATGAAGACTATAGGGACAAAGGAAATATCCTCCGATAACAAAGAGAAAGACGCTTTCTGAGAAACTTCTTTGGGTTCTGTGAAATCATCTCACAGAGTTACAGCTTTCCCCTCAAGAAGCCTTTCGCTAAGACAGTTCTTGTCGAATTGGCAAAGTGATATTTGGAAGCCCATAGAGGGCTATGGTGAAAAAGGAAATATCCTCCGATAAAACCTGGAAAGAAGCTTTCTGAGAAACTGCTTAGTGTTCCGTTAATTTATCTCACAGAGTTACATCTGTATTTCGTGGATCTCTTTGCTAGCCTTCTGTCTGTGGAATCTGACAACAGATATTTCGGATCCCTTTGAAGACGATAGTGCCAAAGGGACTATCCCCCGGTAACAAAGAGAAAGAAGCTTTCTCCGAAACTTCTTTGTGTTCTGTGAAATCATCTCACAGAGTTACAGCTTTCCCCTCAAGAAGCCTTTCGCTAAGACAGTTCTTGTGGAATTGGCAAAGTGATATTTGGAAGCCTATAGAGGGCTATGGTGAAAAAGGAAATATCCTCCGATGAAATCTGGAAAGAAGCTTTCTGAGAAACTGCTTTGTGTTCTGTTAATGCATCTCACAGAGTTACATCTGTATTTTGTGGATCTCCTTGCTAGCCTTATTTCTGTGGAATCTGAGAACAGATAATTCGGATCCCTTTGAAGACTATAGGGCCAAAGGGAATATCCTCCGATAAAGAAGAGAAAGAAGCTTTCTGAGAAACTTATTTGGGTTCTGTGAAATCATCTCACACAGTTACTGCTTGCACCTCAAGAAGCCTTTCGCTAAGACAGTTCTTGTGGAATTCGCAAAGTGATATCTGGAAGCCCATAGAGGGCTATGGTGAAAAAGGAAATATCCTCAGATGAAATCTGGAAAGAAGCTTTCTGAAAAACTGCTTTGTGTACTCTTAATTCTTCTCACATAGTTTTATCTGTATTTCGTGGATCTCTTTGCTAGCCTTATTTCTGTGGAATCTGAGAACGCATATTTCGAATCCCTATGAAGACTATAGGGCCAAAGGAAATATCCTCCGATAACAAAGAGAAAGAAGCTTTCTGAGAATCTTCTTCGGGTTCTGTGAAATCATCTCACAGAGTTACAGCTTTCCCCTCAAGAAGCCTTTCGCTAAGAGAGTTCTTGTGGAATTCGCAAAGTGATATCTGGAAGCCCATAGAGGGCTATGGTGAAAAAGGGAATATCCTCAGATGAAATCTGGAAACAAGATTTCTGAGAAACTGGTTTGTGTTCTGTTAATTCATCTCGCAGAGTTACATCGGTATTTCGTGGATCTCTT
>NW_020262407.1:0-2969 GCF_003255815.1 Theropithecus gelada | reverse complement strand
CAAAAAAAAAAAAAAAAAAAAAAAAGGAAAGAAATCCTGTCTCATCCTGCAACATGGATGAACCTTGAGGACGTTAGTCTAAGTGAAATAAGCCAGTCCCCAAAAGACAAATATTGTATGATTCCAGTTATATGAGGTTCCTAGAGTAGTCAGATTCATAGAGACAGAAAGCAGAATGATGCATGCCGGGCAGTAGAGGGAGGGGAATGGGGAGTTTATTCTTTAATGTGGACAGAGTTTGAGTTTTGTAAGCTGAAAGTTCTGGAGATGGATGGTGGTAATGGTTGCACAGCAACGTGAATGTACTTTATGCCACCGAACTGGACGCTTAAAAATGATTATGATGGTAAATTTTATGTTATATGTATTTTACCATAATTTTGTTTTTTCTTGAGACGGAGTCTCGCTCTGCTGCCCAGACTGGAGTGCAGTGGCACGGTCTCGGCTCACTGCAACCTCTGCCTCCTCAGTTTGAGTGATTCTCTTGCCTCGGCCACCCAAGTAGCTGGATTACAGGCATGTGTCACCATGCCCGGCTAATTTTCTAATTTTTGTATTTTTAGTGGAGACGGGGTTTCGCCATGTTAGCCATAATTTTTTTTTTGAGATGGAGTCTTGCTCAGTCGCCCAGGCTGGAGTACAGTGACGCGATCTCGGCTCACTGCAAGCTCCACCCCCCGGGTTCTCGCCATTCTTCTGCCTCAGCCTCCCGAGTAGCTAGGACTACAGGCGCCCGCCACCTCGCCCGGCTAATTTTTTTTGGTATTTTTAGTAGAGACGGGGTTTCACCGTGTTAGCCAGGATGGTCTCGATCTCCTGACCTCGTAATCCGCACGCCTCAGCCTCCTAAAGTGCTGGGATTATAGGTGTGAGCCACCGCGACCGGCCGGCCATAATTTTTTTAACAGAAAATTTGATTCCTAATCTCGCAGCTAAAGAAAGGACAAAGAAAGAAAATTAATACATGTGTACCAAAAAAAAAAAAAAAAAAAGGGAGTGTAGAGAAGAGTAACGGGAGAGCAGACACCCATGTTACCACCACCTGCGTTAGCAAATAGAATATGGCAGCCAGGGGCCACAGCTCGTGCTTGGAATCGCAGCACTTTGGGATTTGCAGGAGGATCACTTGAACCCAGGAGTTCAAGACCAGCCTGGGCAACACAGCAAGACCTTGTCTTTACAAATAATAAAAAAAATGGGGCACATGTCATCAGGCCCTCCTGAGTCTGTGTCACAGAAAAAAAGAAAACTAAAGGGAAAAAAAGCGAAGACAGACCAACCAAAAATTAACCAGACGTGGGCATGGTGGCTTATGCCTGCGGTCCCAGCTACTTGGGAGGCTGAAGTGGGAGGATCACTTGAATGCAGGAGGTCAAGGCTACAGTGAGCCGTGATTGCAGCACTGCATTCCAGCCTGGGCAACTGAGCGAGACCCCATCGTAAAAAAAAAAAAAAAAAAAAAGGAAAAGAAATAGAATATTTCCAGCTCTCCAGAAGCCCCCTCCTGTCTCCTCCCCAATTCCAGCTCCTTCCTCTGCCATAGAGGTGACTATTGTCCCGACTTTTATCATTTCGTTGCTATAATTCGTAGTTGTAGAATTCCATGTTTGCATCTCCAAAAACTTTAGTTTAATTTTGCCTGGTATTAGAACTTTATATTGATAGGCTCATACAGACTGTATTCTATCACATGGCTTTTTTCATTCAACATTGTTTCGGGGCTAGGCATAGTGGCTCAAGCTTGTAATCCCAGCACTTTGGGAGGCCAAGGTGGAGGGATTGCTTGAGCCAAGGAATTTGAGCCCAGCCTGGGCAACATGATGAAACCCCATCCTATAAAAAAATGCAAAAAAACAAAACCAAACAAACAAACAAAAAAAGCATTGTTTTGGGAGACTCATCCATTTTGTTGTGAGAAGCTATAGTTAATTCATATTTATTCCTGCTTAATAATCCATTATGTTAGATTGAGCCATATCGAATTGCCTTTTTCTGAAACCAAAAAAAAAAAAATAGTTAAATATCAGCAATTTTGTACTTCAGCTACTAAGAGTGTATCGCAGTTTTAAAATATTAATTCTCCTGTTAATGGACTGTGGGATGCCTCTATTTTGGACCGTTATATATACTTTCTATAAATGTATCTACTGATGTATACACACATGCATTTTGCTAGGGTAAATTCTTAGGAGGGCCTGGGCACGGTGGCTCACGCCTGTAATCCCAGCACTGTGGGACGCCAAGGCCAGTGATCACTTGAGTTCGGGAGTTCAAGACCAGCCTGGCCAACATGGCAAAACCCCATCTCTACTAAAAACACAAAAATTAGCTGGGCATGGTAGTGTGTGCCCGTAGTCTGAGCTACTTTGGAGGCTGAGGCACGAGAATTGCTTGAACCCAGGAGGTGGAAGTTGCAGTGAGCCGAGATTGTGCCACTGCACTCCTGCCTGGGTGACACAGAGAGACTCTGGCTCAAAAAATAAATGAATAAATAAATTCTTAGGAGTATGTTGCTGGGACTTCCATGTAGAATAAAACTGAATTTGGATCCCTGCCTCACCTCACACCATGGTAAAAAAAATCAACTGGATTAAAGGCTTCAATGTCGGCCAGGCGCGGTGGCTCACGCCTGTAATCCCAGCACTTTGGTAGGCCGAGGCGGGCGGATCACAAGGTCAGGAGATCGAAACCACAGTGAAACCCCGTCTCTACTAAAAATACAAAAAATTAGCCGGGCGAGGTGGCGGGCGCCTGTAGTCCCAGCTACTCGGGAGGCTGAGGCAGGAGAATGGCGTGAACCCGGGAGGCGGAGCTTGCAGTGAGCCGAGATCGCGCCACTGCACTCCAGCCTGGGCTACAGAGCGAGACTCCGTCTCAAAAAAAAAAAAAAAAGCCTTCAATGTCAAATGCAAAACTTCACAGTTGGAGAAAAGTAATGGAGAGGAGGATTTATTTTAAAAAGATAGCAG
>NW_020262406.1:0-2970 GCF_003255815.1 Theropithecus gelada | reverse complement strand
CTCAGATGAAATATGGAAAGAAGCTTTCTGAGAAACTGCTTAGTGTTTTTTTAATTCATCTCACAGAGTTACATCTGTATTTCGTGGATCTCTTTGCTAGCCTTACTTCTGTGGAATCTGAGAACAGATATTTCGGATCCCTTTGAACCCTATAGGGCCAAAGGAAATATCCTCCGATAACAAAGAGAAAGAAGCTTTCTGAGAAACTTCTTTGTGATCTGTGAAATCATGTCACAGAGTTACAGCTTTCCCCTCAAGAAGCCTTTCGCTAAGACAGTTCTTGTGGAATTGGCAAAGTGATATTTGGAAGACCATAAGGGGCTATGGTGAAAAAGGAAATATCCTCAGATGAAATCTAGAAAGAAGCTTTCTGAGAAACAGCTTAGTATACTGTTAATTCGTCTCACAGACTTACATCTGTATTTCGTGGATCTCTTTGCTAGCCTTATTTCTGTGGTAAATGAGAACAGATATTTCGGATGCCTTTGAAGACTATAGGGCCAAAGGAAATATCCTCCGTTAACAAAGAGAAAGAAGCTTTCTGAGAAACTTCTTTGTGTTCTGTGAAATCATCGCACAGAGTTACAGCTTTTCCCTCAAGAAGCCTTTCGCTAAGACAGTTCTTTTGGAATTGGCAAAGTGTTATTTGGAAGCCCATAGAGGGCTATGGTGAAAAATTAAATATCTTCAGATGAAATCTGGAAAGAAGCTTTCTGAGAAACTGCTCAGTGTTCTGTTAATTCATCTCACAGATTTACATCTGTATTTCGTGGATCTCTTTCCTAGCCTTATTTCTGTGGAATCTGAGAACAGATATTTCGGATCCCTTTGAAGACTATAGGGCCAAAGGAAATATCCTCCGATAACAAAGAGAAAGAAGATTTCTGAGAAACTTCTTTGTGTTCTGTGAAATCATCTCACAGAGATACAGCTTTCCCCTCATGAAGCCTTTCACTAAGACAGTTCTTGTGGAATTGGCAAGTGATATTTAGAAGCCCATAGAGGGCTATGNTATTTCGTGGATGTCTTTGCTAAGCTTATTTCTGTGGAATCTGAGAATAGATATTTCCGATCCCTTTGAAGACTATAGGGCCAAAGGATATATGCTCCGACAGCATAGAGAAAGAAGCTTTCTGAGAAACTTCTTTGTGTTCTGTGAAATCATCTCACAGAGTTACAGCTTTCCCCTCCAGAAGCCTTTCGCTAAGAGAGTTCTTGTGTAATTGGCAAAGTGATATTTGGAAGGCCATAGAGGGCTATGGTGAAAAAGGAAATATCCTCAGATGAAATATGGAAAGAAGCTTTCTGAGAAACTGCTTAGTGTTTTTTTAATTCATCTCACAGAGTTACATCTGTATTTCGTGGATCTCTTTGCTAGCCTTACTTCTGTGGAAACTGAGAACAGATATTTCGGATCCCTTTGAACCCTATAAGGCCAAAGGAAATATCCTCCGATAAAAAGAGAAAAAGCTTTCTGAGAAACTTCTTTGTGCTCTGTGAAATCATCTCACAGAGTTACACCTTTCCCCTCAAGAAGCCTTTCGCTAAGACAGTTCTTGTGGAATCGGCAAAGTGATATTTGGAAGCCCATAGAGGGCTATGGTGAAAAAGGAAATATCCTCAGAAGAAATCTGGAAAGAAGCTTTCTGAGAAATTGCTTAGTGTTCTGCTAATTCATCTCACAGAGTTACATGTGCATTTCGTGCATTTCTTTGCTAGTGTTATTTCTGTGGAATCTGAGAACAAATATTTCGGATCACTTTGAATACTATAGGGCCAAAGGAAATATCCTCCATTAACAAAGAGAAAGAAGTTTTCTGAGAAACTACTTTGTGTTCTGTGAAATCATCTCACAGAATTGTAGCTTTTCCCTCAAGAAGCCTTTCGCCAAGACAGTTCTTTTGGTATTGGCAAAGTGTTATCTGGAAGCCCATAGAGGGCTATGGTGAAAAAGGAATTATCTTCAGATGAAATCTGGAAAGAAGCTTTCTGAGAAATTGCTCAGTGTTCTGTTAATTCATCTCACAGATTTACATCTGTATTTCGTGGATCTCTTTGCTAGCCTTATTTCTGTGGAATCGGAGAACAGATATTTCGGATCCCTTGGAAGACTATATGGCCAAAGGAAATATCCTCCGATAACAAAGAGAAAGAAGATTTCTGAGAAACTTCTTTGTGTTCTGTGAAATAATCTCACAGAGATACAGCCTTCCCCTCATGAAGCCTTTCGCTAAGACAGCTCTCGTGGAATTGGCAAGTGATATTTAGAAGCCCATAGAGGGCTATGGTGAAAAAGGAAATGTCCTCAGATGAAATCTGAAAAGAAGCTTTCTGAGAAACTGCTCTGTGAAGTTTTACTTCCACTCACAGAGGTCCATCTGTACTTCGTGGATCTCTTTGCTAGCCTTATTTCTGTGGCATCTCAGAAGAGATATTTCGGATCCCTTTGGAGACTGTCGGGCCAAGGGAAATATCCTCCCATAACAAAGAGAAAGAAGCTTTCTGGGAAACTTCTTTGTGTTCTGTGAAATCATTTCACAGAGTTACAGCTTTCCCCTCAAGAACCCTTTCACTAAGGCAGTTCCTGTGGAATTGGCAAAGTGATATTTGGAAGCACCTAGAGGGCTATGGTGAAAAAGGAAATATCCTCAGATGAAATCTGGAAAGAAGCTTTCTGAGAAACTGCTTAGTGGTTTGTTAATTCATCTCACAGAGTTACATCTGTATTTCGTGGATCTCTTTGCTATCCTTATTTCTGTGGATTCTGGGAACAGATATTTCGGATCCCTTTGAAGACTATAGGGCCAAAGGAAATATCCTCTAATAACAAAGAGAAGAAGCTTTCTGAGAAACTTCTTTGTGTTCTGTGCAATCATCTCACAGAGTTAAACCTTTCCCCTCAAGAAGCCTTTCGCTAAGACAATTCTTGTGAAATTGGCAAAGGGATATTTGGAAGCCCATAGAGGGCTA
>NW_020262405.1:0-2970 GCF_003255815.1 Theropithecus gelada | reverse complement strand
TGGCAGAATTCAGCTGTGAATTCATCTGGTCCAGGGCTTTTTTATTTTCTCATTCATAGGTTTTTTTTTTTTTTTTATTACTGATTCGATACATGATCTCGATATATTCAGGCTTTCGATTTCTTCCCTATTCTAACTTCAGAGGCTTGTGTTTCCAAGACTATATTCATTTCTTCCAGATTGTCTAGTCAGTGTGCATAGATACTTTCTGAGAATTTTTTGTATTTCTGTGGGATTGGTTGTAATGTCACTTTTGTTGTTTCTGATTGTGCTTATTTGGGGATTTTTCTTTTATTCTGTTAATCTAGCTAACTATCTGTTGATCTTGGTTTCCTTTGAAAGAAACAACTTTTGGATCTGTTGATACTTGGTATGAATTTTTGGGTCTCAGTCTTATTCACTTCTGCCCTGGTTTTGGCTATTTATTTTCTTCTGTTAGCTTTGGGATTAGTTTATTCTTGTTTTTCTATTTCCTCCAGGTGCAATGTTAGATCATTAATTTGAGATCTTTCTAAATTCTCAGTGCAGGTGTTTACCACTATAAATTTTTCTACTAACAGTACTTTTAGTAAATTTTTGAAGTTAGATCTCTGATAAGCAAGTGAGCAAATTAAAATTATCAGTCTAAGTATCTATAATGAGTTCTATATGTTTTGTTTTCTATAATTCTAGGAAACTCATAAATTAATTTATTCTAGAACTTTTTTATTTTCCATTAAGTAATTCATATTTCAGGTTGAACCTAAACTGAATTTAATATTTGATTCATATATATTTTGACCTGCCTAAGTCAGTCTCAAATGAGCTTAATGCCTAAAATATCCTTTCAAGTTGTTAAGGGAGCAGGCAATCCCCAGAGGAAAATTTCGTTAATAAATATCCCCAGTGGCTTCTAGGTATTGCTGTTGAATGCCATTAGTATTTTGTTTGTGTGTGTTGTGTGTTCTAGGGGAAAATCATATTTTTACATTGGAACCTATGTAGTTTATTATCTTCTCTGAGGAATTTTTTTTTTATTTTATTGTTGACTATAAGTCTCCTCAGATTTCAATGGGAAGCAATGTTAATAAAACAATTTAAGATATTTGAGTAGCCATGAATTCAATTTATCTTTTTGAGACTGTAAACTGAGCTCATTCATTCCCACAGTATTTATTTATTTTATATCCCGTGTAAATTTTGGAAGATGAGTAGGGATTTTATATTCTAGTATACACTTATAGGGCCTTTGTATACAAAAGTCGTGATTTATAGCATTTACAAAAAATCAGAAAAGAAGTCAACATTATGTAGAAAATAAATCTGATAATTGCATGTTTCATAAATGGTATGAGAGTCAGAAAAGATGAATGACAGAGCTACAATTTAGTGTATCATAGTGAGTCTATAAAAATGAAACATATTTTTATGTTTTATGATATTGCTAGAATTTCATGATGGATATATAGTTCTATAACTCAGAGTAATCTGTTACTGTGTCCCTGTTTAATTTTATTGTTTATATAAAGACATTATTATAATAAGAAGTGTTCTCAAAAACAGGAAACAGCAGGGTAACATTATGCATATGTCATCATTCATATATTAGTGAAGAGAGTGTAGACATTAGTAGATTAATCATTAAATAAAAAAATAAGAAAAATCATAAAATATATTCTCTTGCTTGAAAGTCATTATGTTAAGTGAAATAAGACAGGTAGAGAAAGACAAATATCACATGTTGTCCTTAATATTTGAGAGCTAAAAAAGTATATCTCACAGAGATAGTGAGTAGAATGCTGGTAACCTGAGGCTAGAGGAAAAGGGGTAGGTGGAATGTAAAGAATTGGTTAAGGATTACAGAAATACAGTTAGTTAAAATGACTAGGTTCTAATATATTTTTGTCCGTTTGTTTGTTTCTTGTTTTACAGGTTTATTGGGTATATGCAACTGCAGGTGAATTTGTGTACTTTCTTCTTACTGTTTTTTTTGTTGTTGTTGTTGTCATTATACTTTAAGTTCTAGGGTACATGTGCACAACGTGCAGGTTTGTTACATATGTATACATGTGCCATGTTGGTGTGCTGCACCCATTAACTCGTCATTTACATTAAGTATATCTCCTAATGCTATCCCTCCACCCCCCACCCCTGCCTCCCCACAATAGGACCCGGTGTGTGATGATCCTCTTCCTGTGTCCAAGTGATCTCATTGTTCAGTCCCCACCTATGAGTGAGAACATGCAGTATTTGGTTTTCTGTTCTTGCGATAGTTTGCTGAGAATGATGGTTTCCAGCTGCATCCATGTCCCTACAAAGGACAGGAACCCATCCTTTTTTATGGCTGCACAGTATTCCATAGTGTATATGTGCCACATTTTCTTAATCCAGTCTGTCACTGATGGACATTTGGGTTGATTCCAAGTCTTTGCTATTGTGAATAGTGCCGCAATAAACATACGTGTGCATGTGTCTTTATAGCAACATGACTTATAATCTTTTGGGTATATCCCCAGTAATGGGATGGCTGGGTCAAATGGTATTTGTAGTTCTTGATCCTTGAGGAATCGCCACACTGTTTTCCACAATGGTTGAACTAGTTTACAGTTCCACCAACAGTGTAAAAGTGTTCCTATTTCTCTACATAGGTTCTAATATTTAATAGTGTAGGAGAAAATTGTAGTTAACAAAAATTTGTGTATATTTCAAAAGAGTTAAAAGAGAAAATTTGTAGTGTTTTCTCAAGAAAAAGATTTGAGGTGATGGTTATTTCAATTATTCTGATTTGATAATTACACACTGTATACAGGATCAAAATATTTCATGTATTTCCAAATATGTACAACTACTATATCAATTTTAAAATGAAAAAGATTTTATTTATAAGCATTCATGAAAATTCATGGTTTGTTAAAGTTGTTTTTATTACTTATTTAAGAAAAGTTATAATAACAACTCAACCGAAAGGGAAAAATATTTTTAATACATAGA
>NW_020262404.1:0-2970 GCF_003255815.1 Theropithecus gelada | reverse complement strand
CAGTGAGCCGAGATTGTACCATTGCACTCCAGCCTGGGTGACAGAGCGAGACTCTGTATCGAAAAGTAAAAATAAAAATAAAAGGCCGGGCGCGGTGGCTCAAGCCTGTAATCCCAGCACTTTGGGAGGCCGAGATGGGCGGATCACGAGGTCAGGAGATCGAGACCATCCTGGCTAACATGGTGAAACCCCGTCTCTACTAAGAAATACAAAAAATAGCCGGGCGAGGTGGCAGCGCCTGTAGTCCCAGCTACTCGGGAGGCTGAGGCCGGAGAATGGCGTGAACCCGGGAGGCGGAGCTTGCAGTGAGCTGAGATCCGGCCACTGCACTCCAGCCTGGGTGACAGCGCGAGACTCCGTCTCAAAAAAAATAAAATAAAATAAAATAAAAATAAATAAATAAATAAATAAAAATAATTGGCCGGGTGTGGTGACTCATGCCTGTAATCCCAGCACTTTGGGAGGCTGAGGAGGGCGGATCATGAGGTCAGGAGATCGAGACCATCCTGGCTAACACAGTGAAACCCTGTTTCTACTAAAAATACAAAAAATTAGCTTGGCACGGTGGCAGGCGCTTGTAATTCCAGCTACTCAGGAGGCTGAGGCAGGGAGAATTGCTTGAACCCGGGAGGCGGAGCTTGCAGTGAGCCGAGATCGCGCCACTGCACTCCAGCTTGGGCGACAGAGTGAGACTCCGTCTCAAAATAAATAAATAAACAAATAAAATAATTTAAAAATTAAAAAATAAAGTATATGTCAATAAAGCCGATTAAAATTAAAATCCAAGATTCTATTTGTCACCTATCAGATGACAAGGGTCAAAATGACCAACAATATCCTGCTTTGCCGTAGATGCAGGGAAACAGGCAGGTGCTCATCACTAGGTGGGGGGGATGTGCACGTTGGCACACATTTGCTGGGCCATTTGACAATATCAATCCGAATTTGAAATCTGCATAGCTTTCACCTGGCAATTTGTTCTTCTAGGAATTTTATCTTCCAGATATACTTGCATAAGGTCACAAAGCTACATGAACAGAGATGTCCTTTGCAGTGACATTTTGTTATGTTGAAAAATTAGAATCAACATAAATGTCCAACAGTACAACTGGCCAAATACATACAAGCTGCCAACCATCCCAGTTTGCCCAGGGCGATCCTGGTATTAGTACTAAAAATCCCAGGCCCTGGGAAACTCTTTTTTTTTTTTTTTTTTGAGATGGAGTCTCCCTCTGTCGCCCAGGCTGGAGTTCAGTGGCACGATCTCGGCTCACTGCAAGCTCCGCCTCCTGGGTTCACGCCATTTTCCCGCCTCAGGCTCCAGAGTAGCTGGGACTACAGGTGCCCATCACCACGCCCGGCTAGTCTTTTGTATTTTCAATAGGGACGGGGTTTCACCATGTTAACCAGGATGGTTTCGATCTGCTGACCTCATGATCCACCCGTCTTGGCCTCCCAAAGTGCTGGGGTTACAGGCGTGAGCCACCGTGCCGGCCGGCTCTGGGAAACTCTTTAATCCCCTAGAGCCCTCAGGCAGCTGGTGACTCCAAATACACTACAGTGTGGACAGGCAGAGAAATACTACAAAGTCATGAAAAATGGCGTGTGGGTTTCGGTACTACTATGGAAGATGTCCATGTGACAGTAAATGAAATTAAACTAGACGCCAAGTTGCGAGTGGCAGGTGTGGCAGGATTCGAATTGTGTGAGGGTTTGATGTGTGTGGAATCGACCTCTCCGCGTGCACAGAGCGCCTGGGAGGGGGAACAAGGAGCCGGCCGTTCGTACGTGTCTCTCTGGAGCCTGCGGTGGGAGGGGTTACTACGTTTTGCTTTAAATCCCACTGTGCCATTGGCTTCATTTACTTTGTGTGTGCATGGATTTTATAATTTAAAAAATATTTTCTAAAGGAAGTGTGACCTTGATCTGCAGTGAAAGGCAGGTGGGTGGGGCCTCTGGATCACAGCCGCAGTAAGGCCGACTCCGAGGGGTCCAAGGCTGCTGAAACCTTTAGCAAGGCAGGGAGATGGGGGAGAAGGAGGGGTGTCCCAAGGTCAAGGTCCCAGGGCAGGCGGAGGCAGCAGACTCCTCCCCTGAGGGGAACCCCTCGCCTGGGGCCACCTTCTGGCAGCGGCTCTAGCCCCTCTTGCCGCAGGCAGCCCCTGGTCTCCACCAAAACACGACCAGCCTGGGATTGTTAAACAAATTGACTGGCTGGGCCCTGAGCCCGGCTAATTCTTGTGTCTTAATGAGTGGGAAGATGAGGTTTTATTCATCACTGGGGCTTTAAAAATTGCAGTAAAGTGGCCCACTTTATAAAGAAAAAATCAATAGCAAAAAGAAAACAGGAGTATGTAAATGGACGGGGTGACAAAAAGCAGGCCAATTACCCCCAAAATGAGACATAGTTATGGCTCCATTAACTCAATTATATTTTCAAAAGGATTTCTTACGAGGCCCCCACCCCACCCCACCCGCACACGCCTGTAATTTTTACATCAACTTCAAGCCATTAAATTGCATTAAATTATTTTGTGGGAGAGAGAGGTGTGTTTCGGAAGACAGAGCTGCAGACGGCCCTGTCCGGCTCCACGGGGGGGATGGGGGTCAGGGGTGCGCAGGCAGGGAGCCCCCACGGGGGGCCGTCCAGGGGGCAGGCTCCGGGGAGCCAGTCCTGAGGGGTGAGAGGAAGAGGAGCCGTGGGCTTTCCCAGGTGTGGCAAGACCAGGGCCCAGCCAGAGACAGCAAGGGACTTGGTTGTTCCCAAGACCCTAAGTCCCCATGACATGTTTACCTCCAGATGATTCCGTACTCTATCCACACCCCCAGACAGGTGGCCCGGAATATGCCAGTCCACACATGGGCACCTAACCTTGCTGGCTTCGTGAGTTTCTCTTTGTTCCATTCGACTTAGAAAACTTAATTTTTTGGAGATATGGAAAAATAAAGTTGTATGAAAACACATCAGGC
>NW_020262403.1:0-2971 GCF_003255815.1 Theropithecus gelada | reverse complement strand
TTTTTCACCATAGCCCTCTACGGGCTTCCAAATATTACTTTGCCAATTCCACAAGAACTGACTTAGCGAAAGGCTTCTTGAGGGGAAAGCTGTAAGTCTGTGAGATGATTTCACAGAACACAAAGAATTTTCTGAGGAAGCTTCTTTCTCTTTGTTTTCGGAGGATATATCCTTTGGCCGTATAGTCTTCAAAGGGATCCGAAATATCTGTTCTCAGATTCCACAGAAATAAGGCTAGCAAAAATATCCAGGAAATACAGATGTAACTCTGTGAGATGAATTAACAGAACACTAAGCAGTTTCTTAGAAAGCTTCTTTCCAGATTTCAGCTGAGGATATTTCCTTTTTCACCATAGCCCTCTATGGGCTTGCAAATATCACGTTGCCAATTCCAGAAGAACTGTCTTAGCGAAAGGCTTCTTGAGGGGAAAGCTGTAACTCTGTGAGATGATTTCACAGAACACAAAGAAGTTTCTCAGATAGCTTCCTTCTCTTTGTTACCGTAGGATATTTTATTTCGCCCTATAGTCTTCAAAGGGATCCGAAATATCTGTTCTCAGATTCCACAGAAATAAGGCTAGCAAAAAGATCCACGAAATACAGATGTAACTCTGTGAGATGAATTAACAGAACACTAAGCAGATTCTCAGAAAGATTCGTTCCAGACTTCAGTTGAGGATATTTCCTTTTTCACCATAGCCCTCTACGGCCTTCCAAATATCACTTTGCCAATTCCACAAGAACTGTCTTAGCGAAAGGGTTCCTGAGGGGAAAGCTGTAACTCTGTGAGATGATTTCACAGAATACAAAGAAGTTTCTCAGAAAGCTTCTTTCTTTTGTTATCGGAGGATATTTCCTTTGGCCCCATAGTCTTCAACGGGATCCGAAATATCTGTTCTCAGATTCCACAGAAATAAGGCTAGCAAAGAGATCCACGAAGTACAGATGTAACTCTGTGAGATGAATTAACAGAACACTGAGCAGTTTCTTAGAAAGCTTCTTTCCAGATTTCAGCTGAGGATATTTCCTTTTTCACCATAGCCCTCTATGGCCTTCCAAATATCACTTTGCCAATTCCACAAGAAGTGTCTTACCGAAAGGCTTCCTGAGGGGAAAGCTGTAACTCTGTGCGATGAATTAACAGAACACTAAGCAGTTTCTCAGAAAGCTTCTTTCCAGATTTCATCTGAGGATATTTCCTTTTTTCACCATAGCCCTCTATGGGCTTCCAAATATCACTTTACCAATTCCACAAGAACTGTCTTAGCGAAAGGCTTCTTGAGGGGAGAGCTGTAACTCTGTGAGATGATTTCACNACTCTGTGAGACGAATTAACAGAACACTAAGCAGTTTCTCAGAAAGCTTCTTTCCAGATTTCATCTGAGGATATTTCCTTTTTCACCATAGCCCTCTACGGGCTTCCAATTATCACTTTGCCAATTCCACAAGAACTGTCTTAGCGAAAGGCTTCTTGAGGGGAAAGCTGTAACTCTGTGAGATGATTTCACAGAACACAAAGAAGGTTCTCAGAAAGCTTCTTTCTCTTTGTTATCGGAGGATATTTCCGTTGGCCCTATAGTCTTCAAAGGGATCAGAAATATCAGTTCTCAGATTCCACAGAAATAAGGCTAGCAAAGAGATCCACGAAATACAGATGTAACTCTGTGAGATGAATTAGCAGAACACTAAGGAGTTTCCCAAAAAGTTTCTTTCCAGATTTCAGGTGAGGATATTTCCTTTCTTACGATAGCCCTCCACGGGCTTCCAAATATCACTTTGCCAAATCCACAAGAACTGTCTTAGCGAAAGGCTTCCTGAGCGGAAAGCTGTAACACTGTGAGATGATTTCACAGAACACAAAGAAGTTTCTCAGAAAGCTTCTTTCTCTCTGATATCGGAGGATATTTCCTTTGGCACTATAGTATTCAAAGGGACCCGAAATATCTGTTCTCACATTCCACAGAAAAAAGGCTAGCAAAGAGATCCACGAAATACAGATGTAACTGTGTGAGTGGAAGTCACACATGACAGAGCAGTTTCCCAGAAAGCTTCTTTAAATGTTTCATCTCAGCATATTTCCTTTTTCACCATAGCCATCTATGGGCTTCCAAATATCATTTTGCCAATTCCAGAAGAACTGACTTAGCGAAAGGCTTCTTGAGGGGAAAGCTGTAACTCTGTGAGATGATTTCACAGAACACAAAGAAGTTTCTCAGAAAGCTTCTTTCTCTTTGTCTTCGGAGGATATTTCCTTTGGCCCTATAATCTTCAAAGGGATCCGAAATATCTGTTCTCAGATTCCACAGAAATAAGGCTAGCAAAGAGATCCATGAAATACAGATGTAATTCTGTGAGATGAATTAACAGAACACTAAGCAGTTTCTCAGAAAGCTTCTTTCCAGATTTCATCTGAGGATATTTCCTTTTTCACCAGAGTCCTCTATGGGCTTCCAAATATCACTTTGCCAACTCCACAAGGACTGTCTTACCGAAAGGCTTCCTGAGGGGAAAGCTGTAACTCTGTGAGACGATTTCACAGAACACAATGAAGTTTCTCAGAAAGCTTCTTTCTCTTTGTTATCGGAGGATATTTCCTTTGGCCCTACTGTGTTCAAAGGGATCCGAAATATCTGTTCTCAGATGCCACAGAAATAAGGCTAGCAAAGAGATCCACGAAATACAGATTTAACTCTGTGAGATGAATTAACAGAACACTAAGCAGTTTCTCAGAAAGCCTCTTCCCAGATTTCATCTGAGGATATTTAATTTTTCACCGTAGCCTTCTATGGGCTTCAAAATATCACTTTGCCAATTCCACAACAACTGTCTTAGCGAAAGGCTTCCTCAGGGGAAAGCTGTCACTCTGTGAGATGATTTCACAGAACACAAAGAAGTTTCTCAGAAAGCTTCCTTCGCTTTGTTACCGGAGGATATTTCCTTTGGGCCTGTAGTCTTCAAAGGGATCCGAAAT
>NW_020262402.1:0-2970 GCF_003255815.1 Theropithecus gelada | reverse complement strand
CCTTTGTCAGATGAGTAGATTGCAAAAATTTTCTCCCATTCTGTAGGTTGCCTGTTCACTCTGATGGTAGTTTCTTTTGCTGTGCAGAAGCTCTTTAGTTTAATGAGATCCCATTTGTCAATTTTGGCTTTTGCTGCCGTTGCTTTTGGTGTTTTAGACATGAAGTCTTTGCCCATGCCTATGTCCTGAATGGTACTACCTAGATTTTCCTCTAGGATTTTTATGGTATTAGGTCTAACATTTAAGTCTCTAATCCATCTTGAATTAATTTTCGTATAAGGAGTAAGGAAAGGATCCAGTTTCAGCTTTCTACTTATGGCTAGCCAATTTTCCCAGCACCATTTATTAAATAGGGAATCCTTTCCCCATTTCTTGTTTCTCTCAGGTTTGTCAAAGATCAGATGGCTGTAGATGTGTGGTATTATTTCTGAGGACTCTGTTCTGTTCCATTGGTCTATATCTCTGTTTTGGTACCAGTACCATGCTGTTTTGGTTACTGTAGCCTTGTAGTATAGTTTGAAGTCAGGTAGCGTGATGCCTCCAGCTTTGTTCTTTTGACTTAGGATTGTCTTGGAGATGCGGGCTCTTTTTTGGTTCCATATGAACTTTAAAGCAGTTTTTTCCAATTCTGTGAAGAAACTCATTGGTAGCTTGATGGGGATGGCATTGAATCTATAAATTACCTTGGGCAGTATGGCCATTTTCACGATATTGATTCTTCCTATCCATGAGCATGGTATGTTCTTCCATTTGTTTGTGTCCTCTTTTATTTCACTGAGCAGTGGTTTGTAGTTCTCCTTGAAGAGGTCCTTTACATCCCTTGTAAGTTGGATTCCTAGGTATTTGATTCTCTTTGAAGCAATTGTGAATGGAAGTTCATTCATGATTTGGCTTTCTGTTTGTCTGTTACTAGTGTATAAGAATGTTCTCTTAATTCATCTCACAGAGTTACATCTGTATTGCGTGGATCTCTTTGCCAGCCTTATTTCTGTGGAATCTGAGAACGAATATTTCGGATCCCTTTGAAGACTATAGGGCCAAAGGGAATATCCTCCGATAACAAAGAGAAAGAAGCTTTCTGAGAAACTTCTTTGTGTTCTGAAATCATCTCACAGAGTTACAGCTTTCCCCTCAAGAAACCTTTCGCTAGAGAGTTCTTGTGGAATTCGCAATGTGATATGTGGAAGCCCATAAAGGGCTATGGTGAAAAAGGAAATATCCTCAGAAGAAATCTGGAAAGAAGCTTTCTGAGAAACTGCTTAGTGTTCTGTTAATTAATCTCACAGAGTTACCTCTGTATTTCGTGTATCTCTTTGCTAGCCTTATTTCTGTGGAATCTGAGAACAGATATTTCGGATCCCTTTGAAGACTATAGGGCCAAAAGGAATATCCTGCGATAACAAAGAGAAAGAAGATGTCTGGGAAACTTCTTTGTGTTCTGTGAAATCATCTCACAGAGTTTCAGCTTTCCCCTCAAGAAGCCTTTCGCTAAGAGAGTTCTTGTGGAATTGGCAAAGTAATATTTGGAAGCCCATAGAGGGCTATCGTGAAAAAGGAAATATCCTCAGATGAAATCTGGAAAGAAGCTTTCTGAGAAACTGCTTTGTGTTCTGTTAATTCATCTCACAGAGTTACATCTGTATTTCGTGGATCTCTTTGCTAGCCTTATTTCTGTGGAATCTGAGAACAGATATTTCTTATCCCTTTGAAGACTATAGGGCCAAAGGAAATATCCTCCGATAACAAAGGGAAAGAAGCTTTTTGAGAAACTTCTTTGTGTTCTGTGAAATCATCTCACAGAGATACAGTTTTCCCGTCAAGAAGCCTTTCGCTAAGACAGTTCTTGTCGAATTGGCAATGTGATATTTGGAAGCCCATAGAGTGCTATCGTGAAAAAGGAAATATCCTCCGATGAAACCTGGAAAGAAGCTTTCTGAGAAACTGCTTAGTGTTCTGTTAATTCATCTCACAGTGTTACATCTGTGTTTCGTGAATCTGTTTGGTAGCCTTCTTTCTGTGGAATCTGAGAACAGGTATTTCGAATCCCTATGAAGACTATAGGGCCAAAGGAAATATCCTCCGATAACAAAGAGAAAGAGGATGCCTGGCAAACTTCCTTGTGTTCTGTGAAATCATCTCACAGAGTTACAGCTTTCCCCTCAAGAAGCCTTTCTCTAAGACAGTTCTTGTCGAATTGGCAAAGTGATATTTGGAAGCCCATAGTGGGCTATGGTGAAAAAGGAAATATCATCAGATGAAATCTGGAAAGAAGATTTCTGAGAAACTGCTTAGTGGTTTCTAATTCATCTCACAGAGTTATATCTGTATTTCGTGGATCTCTTTGCTAGCCTTATTTCTGTGGAATCTGAGAACAGATATTTCGAATCCCTATGAAGACTATAGGGCCAAGGGAAATATCCTCCGATAAAAAAGAGAAAGAAGCTTTCTGAGAAACTTCTTCGGGTTCTGTGAAATCATCTCACAGAGTTACAGCTTTCCCCTCAAGAAGCCTTTCGCTAAGACAGTTCCTGTGGAATTGGCAAAGTGATATTTGGAAGCCCATAGAGGGTTATTGTGAAAAAGGAAATATCCTCCGATGAAATCTGGAAAGAAGCTTTCTGAGAAACTGCTTTGTGTTCTGTTAATTCATCTCACAGAGTTACATCTGTATTTCGTGGATCTCTTTCCTAGCCTTATTTCTGAGGAATCTGAGAACAGATATTTCGGATCCCTTTGAAGACTATAGGGCCAAAGGGAATATCCTCCGATAACGAAGAGAAAGAATCTTTCTGAGAAACTTCTTTGGGTTCTGTGAAATCATCTCACAGAGTTACAGATTTCACCTCAAGAAGTCTTTCGCTAAGAGAGTTCTTGTGGAATTCGCAAAGTGATATTTGGAAGCCCATAGAGGGCTATGGTGAAAAAGGAAATATCCTCCGATGAAACCTGGAAAGAAGCTTTCTGAGAAAG
>NW_020262401.1:0-2971 GCF_003255815.1 Theropithecus gelada | reverse complement strand
CTGGATCTCCAGCGCCCATTCCTAGGGAGCCTCCTGGGGAGCAGATATGGAGGGAGAAGCCCTGGGTTAAGGCACTGTCGTACTAAAGAAAAGTCTATTTGGGTAATGTAAGCACCAGACTTAAGAGATTAAGCAAACCATGAAAAGAAACCACTAACCACAGCTTCTCCAAAACAGAACTAAACTCCCTTTAGTTTGAATTGGAAAAGCAGAAGTGATGATCAGGATACAAAAAAAAAAAAAAGACACAGTATCTGAACACAGGAGAATAATCAAGGGCCACTGTCTCTTCCTGTGCCAGTGGGAGCCTCGCATCTAAGCTGCATTTAGAAGGTTGCTACTTTGGACGGAAAGGTATCCCCAACCCTAGTTTGTAAGCAAGTGGAGCAGAATGCTTCAATTATTTCAAGGTTTAGCGGTAAAGCTCTGCAACTCTCACAACCATTTTAATTGGTGTAATTTTAAAGTGACTCAATCTGTTGGCTGGAGTATCTAACGGCTTAACCATGGGGTCACGTTGGAAAATTTTTCCAATTGCTTTTGTTTTTCCTACTGAAGATGCATCTGAACGTTCTTGTAGTTTGCAGTTGGCTGGTTCTGATGTTTGGTCCTGAGGAGGCCCGAGTATCCATAGAGGTAGAATCTGAAACCTCAAGCCACTCGAGTGCTGTCTGGGCAGATGGAGACCCCAACCCGAGGGCCACTGACGGACTCAGCATGGGCGCAGGGCCGTCCGACGCAACGGGCCGGGTATTTGCCAGTTACAAAACAACAAAAGCACACACCCCCAGGTGTGCACACACACTCTGTACACGCTCACGTCTGTCCGTGCCAACACCAACCCACAACCCCGAGGTGTGCACACACGCTCTGTACACATCTGTCCCTGCCAGTGCCAGCACACATTCTATACGCACTCATATCTGTCCCTGCCAATGCCAGCACATATCCCCAAGGTGTGCACACATGCTCTGTACACACTCACATCCCTCCCTGCCAATATGAGCACACATTCCCAGGGGTGCACACAGGCTCTGCACATACTCATGTCTGTCCCTGCAGCCTGAGTCAAACAGTCACAGAGAGGCAGAGGAGGAGGAAGAAGGATGCGATGGACACTGAGGTCCTGGGCCGGTTCCCCTCCCTACCTCGGGAGAGACCCCTCATGTGATCCTGCCATCACTCACCCTTCCGCCTCCATCCTCCATCCTCCCACAGGGATCAGGAGGATGCCCACTGCACAGAGCTGTGATGAGCATGAACAGAAGATGGCAGGAGCTCACGCCAAGGTGCTGAGCACGGGGCCTACGGAGTGCTTCTTTCTGCTGTGGCTGACATCATCAAACAAGAGACTGACACAGCTTCTGCAGAGAATGTCACTTGCTGAGAAACTGAAACGTGTGACCTAGGAGCCTGTGAAGGTCTAAGAACAAACCAACAAACCAAACGGTTTTGTTTGTTTTTCAAACACCATAGCCTGTTTTTTCTTTCTTTTCATGCTCTACCTTGGGTATCATTTAGTTTAATTTCAAAGTAAGTCCAATAATTACACAAAATCACAGGACTGAGCATGGAGCGTTGTTTCACTTCATGTCCTCCAGCCTTTAGGACACATTAAGGAAAGACGTGATTCCAGGATTCCCATTAGAAAGGCTGCCCTGAGGCACCTGCTGGGGCAGCCAAATTGCAGCTGTTGATGCTGCCCCCAAGCTGCTTGGATGAAGGAGAAGATTCCAGAGGTCTCCTTTCTTCTGCCCCTTGTCCAGGAGAGAAGGTGGGGGAAGAAAGGTGAGAGAAGATAGGAAGGAGGAGGAGGGAAGGAGGGAGAGAGGAGGAGAAAGGGAGGGAGAGAGGAGGGGGGAGGGAGGGTTGGGGAGGGAGGGAGGAGGGGCATGTTCCGTCCACCAACGCAGCTACACTGCAGAGAGAATGGAGGGTGTGTTGCCTCTCAGGACAGCAAGTTCAAGCTGTTTATAATTGTTAGCGTAAACAGTGACCAGCTAAGGACAGGGCTGTAATTGGAGTTGACGTTTTATTTTCATAGTTGATATTGGGGACCTGGACCTAAAGCACCGTGCCTTGCCCTTTGCCAGATGGGCCTATGCTTCTCTATACTTGAGTCTATTTGACTAAATACCCGATATTGACTAGGAATTATGACGTGTAGGATACCCCTTACCACAGTAACGTCAAACTCATGTTCTAAATGCAATTTGTTCAGGGACTGGCTTCTAGCTCTGGGTGGGAATGTTAAGCTCAGTCCGGTTCAATTCAGTAAGCATTTATCAAGAAACTCCTAGACCAAGAGCTCTGTTAGACACTGGGTATGGGGTGATGGGGATACGAAGATGTGGAATTAGAACTCGAGAAGCTCAAATGCTTCCATTTAATTCCCTAATGCAATTACTAAACTTCAACCTGATGGCTGTAATGTCTAAATTCACTTTTTCTTTATTCCAGTTCTACATAACAAAGCGTAAATAATCACAGAGGAATGATTCTGTGTTGGACTATTCAGTGGACAGAGAAGAGCATTCTGACCGGCGTGAGACACTGTCTCCATTCCCAGGGAGCCCGTGAGGTGGCTGCACAGAGCACGTGTGAAGATTCAGGAACATGAGCATCAGGTGATGGGAGGGGCACGGAGGCAACACCAGAAAGATGCCTGCGAGGGGCCGCTGCAGCCAGGCTGGCCGGGAAGGTCACGGGAGTGGGCGCAGGCATCTCCCTCCAGCTGCACTTGGTTTTCATGAGGACGCGTGCACGGAAGGGGATGACACCGAAATGCTGTGGCGCTGAGGGGAGGAGGGGAGGGACACAGGGCCGACGGCTGGCCCCCACCCCTTCCGTCCCTGCCCCTAAGAACGCTGCCAAAATCAGCCCCAACGGGGAGAAATGAGGTGGGTGAAAGAGGTGGACAGACTTGGCTTCCATGGAATTCACAGATTCCAGTCATTAAAAATCCCTTCTG
>NW_020262400.1:0-2972 GCF_003255815.1 Theropithecus gelada | reverse complement strand
ACTTTTCAAATTCCACAAGAACTGTCTTAATTAAAGGCTTCTTGAGGAGAAAGCTGTAACTCTGTGAGATGATTTCACAGAAGACAAAGAAGTTTCTCAGAAAGCTTCTTTCACTTTTTTATCGGAGGATGTTAACTTTGGCCCTAGAGACTTCCAAGGGATCCAAAATATCAGTTCTCAGACTCCACAGAAATAAGGCTAGCAAAGTGTTCAACGAAATACAGATGTAACTCTGTGAGTGGAAGTCACACACCACAAAGCAGTGTCTCAGAAAGCTTCTTTCCAGTTTTTCTCTGATTATATTTTCTTTTTCACCATAGCCCTCTATGGGCTTCCAAATATCATGTTGCGAATTCCGCAAGAACACGCTTAGCGAGCGGCTTCTTGAGGGGAAAGCTGTAACTCTGTGAGTTGAATTAAGAGAACACTAAGCAGTTTCTCAGAAAGCTTCTTTCCAGATTTCATCGGAGGATATTTCCTTTTTCACCCTAGCGCCCTAAGGGCTTCCAAATATCACTTCTCATATTCCACAAGAACTATCTTAGCAAAAGGCTTCTTGAGGGGAAAGCTGTATCTCTGTGAGATGATTTCAGAGAACACAAAGTAGTTTCTCAGAAAGCTTGTGTCTCTGTCTTATCGGAGGATATTTCCTTTGGCCCAAGAGTTTTCAAAGGGATCCGAAGTCTCTGTTCTCAGATTCCACAGAAGTACGGCTACCAAAGATATCCACGAAATGCAGATGTAACTCTGTGAGTGGAAGTCACCCATCACAAAGCAGTGTTTCAGAAGGCTTCTTTCCAGTAGTTCCCCGAGGATATATTCTTTTTCACCATAGTCCTCTATGGGCTTCCAAATATCACTTTGCGAATTCCACAAGAACAGGCTTAGCGAGCGGCTTCTTGAGGGGAAAGCTGTAACTCTGTGAGATGAATAAGCAGAACAATAATAAGTTTCTCAGAAACCTTCTTTCCAGATTTCATCGGAGGATATTTCCTTTTTCACCCTAGCCCTCTATGGGCTTCCAAATATCACTTTGCAAATTCCACAAGAACTGTCTTAGCAAAAGGCTTCTTGACGGGAAAGCTATAACTCTGTGAGATGATTTCGCAGAACACAAAGAAGTTTCTCAGAAAGATTCTTTCTCTTTGTTATCAGAGGATATTTCCTTGGGACTTATGGTCTTCAAAGGGATCCGAAATATCTGTTCTCAGATTCCACAGAAATAAGGCTGGAAAGAGATCCACGAAACATAGATGTAACACTGTGAGCGGAAGTCACACATCAGAGAGCATTTTCTCAGAAAGCTTCTTTCCAGTTTTTCTCTGAGGATATTTCCTTTTTCACCATAGCCCTCTATGGGCTTCCAAATATCACTATGCGAATTCCACAAGAACAGGCTTAGCGAGTGGCTTCTTGAGAGGAAACCTGAAACTCTGTGAGATGAATTAACAGAACACTAAGCAGTTTCTCAGAAAGCTGCTTTACAGATTTCATCGGAGGATATTTCCTTTTTCACCAGCGCCCTTTATGGGCTTCCAAATATCACTTTGAAAATTCCACAAGTACTGTCTTAGCGAAAGGCTTCTTGAGGGGAAAGATGTAACTCTGTGAGATGATGTCACAGAACACAACAAAGTTTCTCAGAAAGCTTCTTTCTCTTTTTTATACAAGTATATTTCCTTTGGCCCTATAGTCTTCAAAGGTATCCGAAATATCTGTTCTCAGATTCTACAGAAATAAGAGTAGCAAAGAGATCCACGAAATACAGATGTAACTCTCGAGTGGAAGCCACATATCACAAAGCAGTTTCTCAGAAAGCTTCTTTCCAGTTTTTCTCGGAGGATATTTCCTTTTTCACCAGTGCCCTCTATGTTCTTCCAAATATCACTTTGCAAATTCCACAAGAACTGTCTAAGCAAAACGCTTCTTGAGGGGAAACCCGTAACTCTGTGAGATGATTTCACAGAACACAAAGAAGTTTCTCAGAAAGCTTCTTTCTCTTTTTTATCAGAGTATATTTCCTTTGGCCCTAGAGTTTTCAAAGGGATCCGAAATATCTGTTCTCAGATTCCACAGAAAGAAGGCTAGGAAAGAGATCCACGAAATACAGATGTAACTCTCTGAGTGGAAGTCACACATCCAAAGCAGTTTCTCAGAAAGCTTCTTTCCAGTTTTTCTCTGAAGATATTTTCTTTTTCACCATAGCCCTCTATGGGCTTCCAAATATCATGTTGCGAATTCCACAAGAACAGGCTTAGCGAGCGGCTTCTTGAGGGGAAAGCTGTAACTCTGTGAGATGAATTAACAGAACACTAAGCAGTTTCTCAGAAAGCCTCTTTCCAGATTTCATCGGAGGATATTTCCTTTTTCACCAGTGCCCTCTATTGGCTTCCAAATATCACTTTGCAAATTCCACAAGAACTGTCTTAGCGAAAGGCTTCTTGAGGGGAAAGCTGTAACTCTGTGAGATGATTTCAAGAGAACACAAAGAAGTTTCTCAGAAAGCTTCTATCTCTTTGATATCGGAGGATATTTCCTTTGGCCCTATAGTCTTCAAAGGGATCCGAAATATCTGTTCTCTGATTCCACAGAAATAATTCTAGGAAAGAAATCCACGAAATACAGATGTAAATCTGTGAGTGGAAGTCACACAACACAACGCAGTTTCTCAGAAAACTTCTTTCCAGTTTTTCTCGGAGGATATTTTCTGTTTCACCGTAGCCCTCTAAGGGCTTCCAAATATCAGTTTGCGAATTCCGCAAGAACACGCTTAGCGAGCAGGTTCTTGAGGGGAAAGCTGTAACTCTGTGAGATGAATTAAGAGAACACTAAGCCGTTTCTGAGAAAGCTTCTTTCCAGATTTCATCGGCGGATATTTCCTTTTTCACCATAGCCCTCTATGGGCTTCCAAATATCACTTTTCAAATTCCACAAGAACTGTCTTAATTAAAGGCTTCTTGATGGGAAAGCTG
>NW_020262399.1:0-2973 GCF_003255815.1 Theropithecus gelada | reverse complement strand
AGGGGTTGAAATAGTTTGGAGTGCTCAGAAGAAGACAGAATAATGTGGTAAAGTTTGGAAAGACTTGGTGAATGACTTTGCCCAAAATGCTGATAGGGATATGAACAATTAAGTCCAGGCTGGGATGGTCTCAGTTGGGGATGAGGAACTTATTGGGAACTGGAGCAAAGATGACCCTTCTTATGTATTAGCAAAAAGACTGGCAGCATTTTGCCACTGCCCTAGAGATTTGTGGAAATTTAAACTTGAAAGAGATGATTTAGGGTATCTGGTGGAAGAAATTTCTAAGCAGCAAAGCATTCCTGACGTGACTTGGGTGCTGTTAAAGGCATTCGGTTTTATAAGGAAAGCAGACCATAAAAACTTGAAAAATTTACAACCTGACAATGAGATAAAAAAGAAAATCCTGTTTTCTGCGGAGAAATTCAAGCTGGCTGCATAAATTTGCATGAGTTACCAGGAAACAAATGTTAATCTTTGAGACAGTGGGGAAAATGTCTCCAGAGCATGTCAGAGGTCTTCACAGCAGCCCATCCCATTAGAGTCCTAAAGGCCTAGCAGAAAAAATTGTTATGGGAACCAAGCCAAGGGCAACCCCAGCCTTAGCAGCCCTGGGACTTGAAGCCCTGCATCCCAGCAACTCCAGCAATGGCTAAATGGGGCCAAGGTACAGCTTGAGCTGTTGCTTCAGAGGGTGCAAACCCCAAGCATTGGCGGCTTCCACGTGGTGTTCAGCCTGTGGGTGCACGAAATTCAGGGATTGTAGTTTGGGAACCTCCACTTAGATTTCAGAGGAGGTATGGAAATGGATGCCCAAGCAGAAGTTTGCTGCATGGGTGGGGCCCTCAGGAAGAACCTCTGCTAGGGTAGTGTGGAAGGGAAATATGGGGTTTGAACCCTGCCACAGAGTCCCTACTAGGGAATGACCTAGCAGAGCTTCGAGAAGAGGGCCACCATCCTACAGACCCCAGAATGATATATCCACCAACAGCTTGCATTCTGTGCCTGGAAAAGCCGCAGATACTCATCACCAGCCTATAAAAGCAATTGTGAGGCAGGCTGTACCCTGCAAAGCCACAGAGCCAGAGCTGCTCAAGACCATGGGAACCCACCTTTCAGCATCAGCATGAGCTGAATTTGGGACATGAAATCAAAAGAGATCATTTTGAAGCTTTAAGATTTGACTGCCCTGCTGGATTTTGGACTTGCATGGGGTCTGTAGTTCGTTTGTTTTGGCCAATTACTCCCATGAGGAATGGCTGTATTTACCCAATACCTATAGCCCCATCGTATCTAGGAAATAACTAACTACTTGCTTTTAATTTTACAGGTTCATAGGAGGAAGAGACTTGTCATGTTTCAGATGAGACTTTGGACTGTGGACTTTTGAGTTAACACTGAAATGAGTTAAAACTTTTGGGGAACTGCTGGGAAGGCATGATTGGTTCTGAAATATGAAGACTTGAGATTTTGGAGGGGCCAGGGACATGATATGGTTGAGCTGTGACCCCACAGAAATCTCATCTTGAATTCTCACACATTGTGGGAGGGACCCAGTGGGAGGTAATTTAACCATGGGGTCAGGTCTTTCCCTTACTGTACTCATCATGGTAAATAAATCTCACGAAATCTGATGGTCTTATAAGGGGACATTTCCTATCACATGCTCTCTCTTTGCCTGTTGCCATCCTTGAAAAAGTGACTTGCTCATCCTAGACCTCTGCCATGATTGTGAGGCCTCCCCAGCCATGTGGAACTGTGATTTTATTAAACCTTTTATTCTGTATAAATTTCTCAGTCTCAGGTATGTCTTTATGAGCTGTGTGAATACAAACTAATACACCCAGTATTAATACTAGTGCTTAGTAGTAATTTTTAGTTATTTTTCCTCATTCTCTTTCTCCTCCCACCCTCCAGCCTCCAAGAGGCCCCAGTGTGTGTTGTTTCCCTCTGTGTCCATGTGTTGTCATCATTTAGCTCCCACTTAAAAGTGAGAACATGTAGTATTTGGTTTTCTGTTCCTGTGTTAGTTTGCTGAGAATAATGGCCTCCAGCTCCATCTATGTCTCTGCAAAGGACATGATCTCATTCCTGTTTATGGCTACTTAGTAGTTCATGGTGTATGTGTCCCACCTGTCATAGCCTGGGAAGTTCTTGCGACTCCTATTCAGCNCATTGCTTTGTGGACTCTTCCCTCAGAAAACTACAAATGTCCCCACAATGACTCCTTCACATAAGCATGCCTGTCTGATGCTGAACTGCTGTGTGGCAAAATTAGCTCAGAATACAAGCAGTATGGACTCCAGCCCTAACAACGGGTAGGTCTGCATTTTATTTTTAATTCTAACTGAAGACTTTGCCTTCTTGTTAAAAGCAGTGGTTTATAGTTCTACATGCAGAGACTACAGGCAGATATATGACTCCTCTGAAAAAGTTTGTTTTCATGTATTTACTGGGTTATTTTGTTAACAAACATTCATTATATGAAGACACCTGAAAAGGGCCCTCATCAGGGAACAAGAAAGTGTAGTTTTCAGATTAACTCTGAGCATCCAGTCCCAGAAATTCCTTGGCCTGCCCTCCCTGAAATCCACAGGCAGAGGGGGGATGACAACTGTTGAGTAGCAAACATACGTCCACAGGGAGGAGACATGGAAATGTGGTCATTCCCACGCTCATGAGGAGCAGCTCATCCCCTGTCTCTAGTGGCCTGGATCTAGGGATTCACAAATGTTGTCACAGGGATTCCATCTTCTCACTTTAACACTTTCTCTTCAGTGGTGATCACGAATGATGATTGACAGCTGCACACTCACATCTTTACATAATTATTTACAAATGTTTATTATTTATTCTCTTCAGCTTTTTTTTTTAAATCATCACTTTCCCCCTAATCAAAGAGGATTTTGATCAGAATGCTTGTGGGGAGCCCCCTGCTCTACCAGATGCCCACCATCATTTCTCTTGAAGGGA
>NW_020262398.1:0-8943 GCF_003255815.1 Theropithecus gelada | reverse complement strand
ATACTGTATGAGTTCAACTATATGACATTCTGGAAAAGTAACAACTATGGAGACAGTACAAAGATCAATGACTGCCATGTGTTTGAAGGAGGAAAGGATTAGTGGGCAGAGTCAGAAGATTTTCAGGGGAATGCAATTATTCTGTATGATCTATGATGATAGACATGTCACTATCATTATATACTTGGCCAAACCCATAAAGTGTACAACACTGAGTGAAACTTAACATAAACTATGGTCTTTGGGTAATAATGATGTTTCATTCGTAACAAATATTCCATGCTGGTGGGGGATACTGATAATGGGAGAGGTAGTGCGTGAGTGAGGACCATGGGAAATCTCTGTAGCTTTCTCTCAATTTTCACAAGATGTGGAACTAGTAGATAAATAGATACCTAGGTTAATCAAATAGACTAAGTGCAAAAATGTATCCACAAATATATGGAATGTAGAATAGTTCAAGAAAGATGTAAACGCATTCAGTGGAGAAAGTATAATCTTTTTAACAAACGTTTAAACACTTGGCTATCAATATGCACACACAAAATATTTTGATCTATACCTCATACCATATACAAAATAAGTTCAACTTCTGCACAGCAAAAGAAACTTTAAACTCCAATAAACAGAAAACCTACAGAATGGGAAAAATATTTGCAAACTATGCACCTGACAAAGTTCCAATATCCAGAATCTATGAGGAACTTAAACAATTAAATCCCACTAAAATAGGCAAAAGACATAACAGACACTTCTCAAAAGAAGACATACAAGCAGCCAACAAATATATGAAAAAGTGCTCCACATCACTATCAGAGAAATGCAAATCAAAGTCGAAATGAGATTCCATCTAACACCAGTCAGAAGGACTATTACTAAAATGTCAAAGACAACTGATGTTGGCAAGGCTTTGGAGAAAAGGGAACGCTTACACACTGTTGGTATGAATGTAAATTAGTCCAGCCACTGAGGAAGGCCATTGGGAGATTTCTCAACGAACTTAGAACTATCATTTGATCAATGAGTCTTACTACTGTGTATATCCCCAAAAAGACACATGCACTTGCGTGGTCATCACAGCACTCTTCATAATAGCAAAGACATGGAATCAACCTAAATGCCCATCAAGGATACATATACACCCTGAAAGACTAGGTGGTCATAAAAAAAAGAACAAGATTATGTCCTTTGCAGCAACATGGATGCAGCGGAAGGTCATTATTCTAAGCTAATTAACACAGACATATAAAACCAAATACTGCATATTCTCACTTATAAATAGAGCTAAATGATGAGAACACATGGGCACATAGAGGTAAATAACAGACACTGTGGCCTACCTGAGGGTAGAGGGTGGGGGAAGAAAGGGATCAGGAAAAGTAATTAGTGGGTACTAGGGTTCATACCTGGGTGACAAAATAGTCTGTTCAACAAACCCCTGTGACACATGCTTACCTATATAACAAAACTGCATATGTACTCCAGAGCTTAATATAAAAGTTAAGAAAAAGAGAGTTCAAAAATTGGAAGTGTTAAATTGAAATGAAATATTATATTCAATAAACATATTATATTTACACATTCATACATACAATTAAAAAATATAAATAATAATTATTTTAAAATGTAACAAATACATATGGAATGATTTTGATTTGTTACAAAGTGCTTGTATTTAAAAATAGTGGTTTGCTGTCTTTATGAGATACTCATAAAGATACTCCTTTAACATAAACATAAAAAATATGAAAATGAAAAATGGAAAAAATATACCATGCAACACAAACTGGTAGAAAACTACTTTAATATACTGTAATAAGATAAAACAGAAATTGTTATTAGAAATGAAGAAGCATATTCATAGTGATATATTTCTCTATATACCATTAGTAATTTTAAAATAATTTGTACGTACCTAATAATACACAATATAGGATTGAAAGAAATAAATGAGTAAATAATAAAATTAGGGATCTAATCACTTCTCTTTCACATCTCATCACACAAACAGATACATCACTGACTATAGAGAGATTTAAACTATGCAATTAGCCAACACACCTGTGTATACACACACATATAAACTGTATATTAATTCGGAATACTAATTTTTTAAGCTACACTATATTTTCATAAGCCTATGCATTTTAATATAAAATTTAGAAGTTTGCTCTAAGTGCAGTAGCACTAGCCAAAGTTGGCCAGTGGACAGTTAAAATGTACCAATTCAAGTTTAATATTAACTAATTAGAAGTAAATAACATTACACATAAGTTTATGAGTCACACTAGCTACATTTACACAGAGATGAAGAACATTTCTAGCCTCACAGATAATGTTCTAACTACAGTTTACTAGCACAGAAGTCAATAATCAAAACTTTAGGAACTTTATATTCAGTATATATTCAGGTTTTATATTCAGTAAATATAATTCTAAATAAACTAAAGGCCTAATAAATTATCACAATAAATGTTCACAATTTTTACATCAGTTATAAGGAAAATAGAGCAAAATATTTTCTTGGGAAAAATGGATTACCTTAAATGCATATATTACAACAAAATTGCAGATACCGAATTGTCTGAATAAAAACAGAAATATGAAATTAACTGAAATTAAATAGAAGTAAAGTGGTAGGAAGAAAACAATAAATAGTAAGAAATCATGACAAAGAGCAAAATTACAGTAGAGAGGGTCAATGGGGCTGAAGGTATTTTTATTGAAAGGACTTAATAAAATTGATAAAAGACAAAGAATATGAGAAGGCACAAATATTTTTATAGATTAAGGGAAAACCATTGTGATTTTTACAGGTATGAAACAGATAATGAAACCATATTATGAATACTTTTATATCCATATGAGATAGAAAATTATTGAAAATGCAAATTACCAAATTGCAATACAACAAACCGAAATCTTAGTAACCTCTATAAACATACACTTTGTAAATACGGGTGAAATGTCTATATGTGCTGAAGAGATTGACTTTCCTACATAAACTTTCCTACAAAAACATTCTACAAACTCAGATGGCATCACTAGTGAATAATTGCATTTTAAAATAAAACAGTACCCTTACACAGTCTTCTAGGTTACAGAAAAAGAGAAATGCTTCCCAATATATCCTTAAGAGCAAAGCCTCTCATGTACATAGCTATAAATAAAAACACAGTGTAATCTCCTGTGCATTAATAAACTTAAACAGGCAACACAGAATGACCAGTATGGTTTATCTCAGACTGGTTTAGCATTTGAGAGAAGCGAAATAGTTTATAAACATTATGCAGAGAAAACATGAATCATTCCAATTGATGCCAAAATAATAAAAATGTTACAATTGATAACAAAATCTATTAGAAAAACAGGAATATGATAACACTGCTTCAATATGAGAAAGGTATAATAAAAACAAACAAACTTGGTAAATATGGATGAAATGTTGCAATCTTTTTACCTAAAATAGGAAATGATACATATGATATACATATAACCTTTCTGTGGCTTCTATTCAACATTCAAAATAAAACCTTAGCTAGTCCAGATTCAATGCAATCTGTATCGAAATGCCACTGACATTCTTCACAGAAATAGTAAAAGCAATCCTCAAATTTATATGGAACCACAAAACACCCAGCATAGCCAAAGCAATTCTGAGCAAAATATCAAATCTGGAGGTGTCACATTACCTGAATATACTGCAAAGCTATAGCAACCAAAACAACATGGTGCTGGTATTAAAACAGACATATAGACCAATGAATACAGAAATAAATCCATGAGTTTACAGACAACTCACTTTTGACAAAGGTGCCAGGAACATCCATTGGAAAAAAAGATAGTCTCTTCAAAAAATAATGCTGGGAAAACTGCATATTCATATGCAGAAGAATTAAATTAAACTCCTATCTCTCACCATATACAAAACCAAACTAAAATGGATTAAAGACTTAGATATAAGATCTGAAACTATAAAACTGCTAGAAAAAAACATTGGAGAAATGCTTTAGACATTGGTCTGGGCAGAAAATTCTTGAGTAAGACCTCAAAAGCACAGGCAACAAAAGCAAAAATGGACAAATAGCATTACATCAAGCTAAAATGCTTTGGCACAGCAAAGGAAACAATCAACAGAGTGAAAATACAGCCTACATAATGGGAGAAAATAATTTTAAGCTATTCTACTGACAAGAGAATAATAACCAGAATATATAATGAACTCAAACAACTTAGTAACAAGAAACGAAATAACTAGATTAAAAAATGAGTGAAAGATATGAATACACGTTTTTCAAAGGAAGACATACAAATAGCTAATAGGTATATGAAAAAGGGTGCAACATCACTAATCATCAGAGAAATGCAAATAAAAACTACAAAGAAATGTCATCTCACCCCAGTTAGAATGGCTGTTATCAAAAAGGCAATAATGGATGCTGATGAGGGTGTGGAGAGAAGGGAACCCTCGTATACTGTTGGTGGGAAAGTAAATTAGTACAGTCATTATGGAAAACAGTATGGAGATTCCTCAAAATGCGAAAAATAGAACTACCATATGATCCAGCAATCCTACTGCTGGGTATATATTCAAAAGAAAGGAAACCAGGTTATCAAAGATAGATCTGCACTACCATGTTTATTGCAGTGCTGTCCACAAGAGCTAAGATGTGGACTCAAGCTAAGTATTCATCAGTGGATGAATGGATTAAGAAAATGTGGTACAGATAGATCACATACGTGTGGAATAATAATGGAACATTATTCAGTCATAAAAAAATAAAATCCTTGTAATTTGCAACAACATGGTTGGAACTGGAGGACATCATGTTAAGTGAAATGAGCCAGGCACAAAAAGGTAAATATCACATGTTCTCACTCATATGTGGGAACTAATACAATTGATCTCATGGAGGTAGAGGGTAGAATGATGGCTACCAGAGCTGGGAAGGATAGTGTCAGGGGTATGAAGAAAGGTAGCACAATGGTAGCACAATAAGGCAGCTATATTTAATAATAATTTATTGTATATTTCAAAATAACTAGGGGAGTAGATTTCAGATGTTCCCAACACAAAGAAACGAAAATTTTTGAGGTGATGCATATCCTAATTACTTGATTTGATCATTACACATTGTATGCTTGTATCAAAATATCACGTATATGCCATAAATATGTACACTATTATGTAGTCATAATTTTTTAAGTTATAAAAAAGAAATAGAGAAAATATTGCAATTGGAAAGAAAAGATAAAAGTGGGATTATTTAGAGATAAAATACCTGTTAATATAGGAAACCTAAAAAATTACACCTAAAATGACAAATTTTATACAAAAAAATTCAGTGAAGTAACTGGATATAAGAATAACTTGCAAATTTCAATTGTATTTCTATTTATAGCAACAATTACTAAAGAAATTTTTAAAATAAGGATGCCATTTGTAAAACTGTGAATCTGAAATACTATGTTTGTTTGCTAGCTATATATATATTTCTATTATAATTTAGTGTATTTTCATAATTATAATTCTAAATAACCTGATATATGCTTATATGCATGTTGGGTGTTTTTATTAGAAATACATTTATTTGCATTTACATACTTATTTCATTTTTATAAACTAAGTAATTTTTTGTCACATTAAAGAATTAAAACAACAAAATCTTTCACAAAGATGCCAAATAATGTAACATTCACTAATGTTCTCTTTTTAAATTTGAGGTACCGATGTATACTATTCCTGCAAACACCCACTTATTGTTTTTAATTAAATAGCATTATACAGTCACGTGCAACTTAATGATGGGTATACATTCTGATTAATGGGTCGCGAGGCAATTTTGTCATTGTGTGAATATCATAGTGTGCTTATACAAACTTGGATGGCATAGCCTACTACACACATGGGCTATCTGGTGTAAGTTACAGCTCCTCGGCTACAAACCTGTACAGCATGCTACTCTATTGAATACTGTAGACAAATGTAGCACAATGGTAAGTATGTGTTTATTTAAACATATCTCAACATAGAAAAGGTACAGTAAAAACACAATATAAAAGATAAAAAATGGTACACCTGTGTAGCGCACTTAATGGAGCTTGTAGAACTGGGAGTTTCCCTGGGTGGGTCAGTGAGCATTGTTGAGTGGAATGTGAAGGCCTAGGACAGTATTGTGCACTACTGGACACTTTTTAAACACTATACACTTAGACAACACGAGATTTATAATAATCTTTTCTTCAATAATATTAAATAACTTACTCTAACTTTTTACTTTATAAACTTTTTGACTCTTTTGTAATAAAAGAGCTAAAAACACACATTGTACAACTCTACAAATATATTTTTATATGATTATTCTGTAAACTCTTTCCTATATAAAAAATTTTTATTCTCACTTTTTTCTTCCTCTTTCATGTTTTTGTTAAAAACTAAGACACAAACAAACACATTAGGCCTGCATAGAGTCAAGATGATCAATATCACTCTCTTCCATCTCCACATCCTGTCCCACTGGAAGGTCTTCAGGGGCGATAACTCTCAAAGAGCTGTCATCTCCTATGATAACAATGCCTTCTTCTGGAATACCACCTGAAGGACCTGCCTAAGCCTGTTTTGTAGTTAACTATTTTTTATAAGTAGGAGGAGCACACTCTAAAATAAGAATAAAAAGTGTAGCGTAATTCACAATAGCAAAGACTTGGAATCAACCTAAATGCCCATCAGTGATAGACTGGATAAAGAAAATGTGGTACATATGCACCATGCAATACTATGTGATCACAAAAAGGAATGAAATCATATCCTTTGCAGGAACATGGATGGAGCTGTAAGCTATTATCCTTAGCAAACTAATGCAGGAACAGACAACCAAATGCCGTATGTTCTCACTTATAAGTGGGAGCTAAATGATGAGAATACATGGACACATAGAGGTGAACAACATGCACTAGGGCCTATCAGAGGGTGGAGGGAGAGTGGAGGGAGAGGATCAGGAAAAAGATCTAATGGGTATCAGGCTTAATACCTGGGTGATAAAATAATTTGTACCACCAACCCCCATGACAGAAGTTTACCTACACAACAAAGCTACATATGTACTCCTGAACCTAAAAGTTAAAAAAGTGTAGTACACTAAATACATAAAGCTAGTAACATAGTTGTTTATTATCAAGTACTATGCACTGTACAAAATTGTATATGCTATATGTTTACATGACTGGCAGCTCAGTAGGTTTGTTTACAACTAGTATCACCACAAACATGTGAATAACGAGCTGTCCTATGACAACAGCTACGGTGTCACTAGGATATAGGAATTTTTCAGCTCCATTATAATTTTATGGAACCACCATCATATATGTGGTGCATTGTCGACCAAAACACTATTTCTTTTGTCACATAACTGTATATCATATCCTTGTTATATGTAACAAAATGTGTTTTTTTACTTTTCCAGCATTTAACTTTAATGGAATCTATGCTTATTCAAACACATAATAATAATATAAAAAGGCAACAAAGTCACTGAAAATAATAGGAGTAATCAAAATTTACTCTATATGATATAAATATATAGTACATATATAGATATAGAATCAAAATATATATTACTGTGACTATGGTTAATAATGGCTATACCTAGTGTCTTAAGAGTTATGGATTAATTGGAAGTCAATAATAAGGGAAATATTCTTAAATACGATGGCAAACGACTTCATCTTCAAGAAGTGTTTTTAAATGGAGAGAATTCGTTGCTATTCCCTAGAAGAAAAGAAAATAAAATTTAAATATATTCTAAAGATGATGTATTTCAAAAGGAATTATGTGGATATACCTACCTAAATAGTAAATGAATAAAATATTGATGACAATGTTTCAAACTTTAAATATATTTTTATATCAGAATTCAGAAAGCAAATATAGGATAATCAGTAAATAAAAGGAGAGGGTAGTCTTAGTCCATTTTTGCTGCAATAACAAAATTCCATAGATCGAACAATTTATAAGCCATGAAAATCTATTTCTCACAGTTCTCAAGGCAAGAAAGTCTAAGATCAAGGTGTCAGCAGATTTGGTGTCTGATGAGGGCTGCTTTCTGCTTCCAAGATGGCACCATGTTGCTACGTCCTCACATGGCAGAAGGGAAAATGGGGCAAATACTAGTTCCTAACAGCCTTTTCGTGAGGCACTAATCAAATTATTACGGCAAAGCCCTGCTGACTTAATTAGTTCCCCAAAGGCCCTACCTCTTAAAACCAGCAAAAGAGGGATTAAGTCTCAATATAAATTTTAAGAAGACACAAATATTTAAACCATAGGAAGGATAGTTAGATCTTTTCATTGTCTAAGAAGGGGTAAAAGCATTAATTTGTTGTGCCCTGTAAAACGCAGGGCACTAATGAAAGAATATTCGAAGCATATTAAATTAACAAATTGGCACAGTTTGTTAGTAGAAATATTTAAACAATAAAATATTTCTAGTGAAAAGATAAAGCAATAAAAAGCTAAGAGTTTAAAAGCCTGGCAATGTTCAATCTAAATTAGATAATAATTATAATTAATTCTATAATTATGGACATACAAATAAAATACATAATAATCATATTTGAAAATTTAATACTTATAGTAAATATAAAGAAAATTATTTTTATATTAAAAATAAAGAATGTTTATTCTAACAAAACTGCTGTTGTAAGACACTCCTTTAAGTATAAAGAAAAATTAAAATGAAGAGATGAAAAAATATATCATGCAATACAAACCAGTAGAAAACTGCTATTGTTAATGTAAAGTCATAAAATAAGAGAAAAAGTCATTATTGAAAATAAAGATGCATGTTTCATAATAATAATTTTATTTACTACATCATTATAATATTTTAAAAATAATGTGTATGTATCTGATAATGCAAGTTCAACATAGAATTGAAAGAAGTG
>NW_020262397.1:0-2973 GCF_003255815.1 Theropithecus gelada | reverse complement strand
TGGACGGAGAATGACTTTGACGAGATGAGAGAAGAAGGCTTCAGTCCATCAAATTTCTCAGAGCTAAAGGAGGAATTACGTACCCAGCGCAAAGAAACTAAAAATCTTGAAAAAAAAGTGGAAGAATTGACGGCTAGACTAATTAATGCAGAGAAGGTCATAAACGAAATGAAAGAGATGAAAACCATGACACGAGAAATACGTGACAAATGCACAAGCTTCAGTAACCGACTCGATCAACTGGAAGAAAGAGTATCAGCAATTGAGGATCAAATGAATGAAATGAAGCGAGAAGAGAAACCAAAAGAAAAAAGAAGAAAAAGAAATGAACAAAGCCTGCAAGAAGTATGGGATTATGTAAAAAGACCAAATCTACGTCTGATTGGGGTGCCTGAAAGTGAGGGGGAAAATGGAACCAAGTTGGAAAACACTCTTCAGGATATCATCCAGGAGAACTTCCCCAACCTAGTAGGGCAGGCCAACATTCAAATCCAGGAAATACAGAGAACGCCACAAAGATACTCCTCGAGAAGAGCAACTCCAAGACACATAATTGCCAGATTCACCAAAGTTGAAATGAAGGAAAAAATCTTAAGGGCAGCCAGAGAGAAAGGTCGGGTTACCCACAAAGGGAAGCCCATCAGACTCACAGCAGATCTCTCGGCAGAAACTCTCCAAGCCAGAAGAGAGTGGGGGCCAATATTCACATTCTTAAAGAAAAGAATTTTAAACCCAGAATTTCATATCCAGCCAAACTAAGTTTCATAAGTGAAGGAGAAATAAAATCCTTTACAGATAAGCAAATGCTTAGAGATTTTGTCACCACTAGGCCTGCCTTACAAGAGACCCTGAAGGAAGCACTCAACATGGAAAGGAACAACCGGTACCAGCCATCTCAAAAACATGCCAAAATGTAAAGACCATCGAGGCTAGGAAGAAACTGCATCAACTAACGAGCAAAATAACCAGTTAATATCATAATGGCAGGATCAAGTTCACACATAACAATCTTAACCTTAAATGTAAATGGACTAAATGCTCCAATTAAGAGACACAGACTGGCAAACTGGATAAAGAGTCAAGACCCATCAGTCTGCTGTATTCAGGAGACCCATCTCACACGCAGAGACATACATAGGCTCAAAATAAAGGGATGGAGGAAGATTTACCAAGCAAATGGAGAACAAAAAAAAGCGGGGGTTGCAATACTAGTCTCTGATAAAACAGACTTTAAACCATCAAAGATCAAAAGAGACAAAGAAGGCCATTACATAATGGTAAAGGGATCAATTCAACAGGAAGAGCTAACTATCCTAAATATATATGCACCCAATACAGGAGCACCCAGATTCATAAAGCAAGTCCTTAGAGACTTACAAAGAGACTTAGACTCCCATACAATAATAATGGGAGACTTCAACACTCCACTGTCAACATTAGACAGATCAACAAGACAGAAAGTTAACAAGGATATCCAGGAATTGAACTCATCTCTGCAGCAAGCAGACCTAATAGACATCTATAGAACTCTCCACCCCAAATCAACAGAATATACATTCTTCTCAGCACCACATCGTACTTATTCCAAAATTGACCACGTAATTGGAAGTAAAGCACTCCTCAGCAAATGTACAAGAACAGAAATTATAACAAACTGTCTCTCAGACCACAGTGCAATCAAACTAGAACTCAGGACTAAGAAACTCAATCAAAACCGCTCAACTACATGGAAACTGAACAACCTGCTCCTGAATGACTACTGGGTACATAACGAAATGAAGGCAGAAATAAAGATGTTCTTTGAAACCAATGAGAACAAAGATACAACATACCAGAATCTCTGGGACACATTTAAAGCAGTGTGTAGAGGGAAATTTATAGCACTAAATGCCCACAAGAGAAAGCAGGAAAGATCTAAAATTGACACTCTAACATCGCAATTAAAAGAACTAGAGAAGCAAGAGCAAACACATTCCAAAGCTAGCAGAAGGCAAGAAATAACTAAGATCAGAGCAGAACTGAAGGAGATAGAGACACAAAAAACCCTCCAAAAAAATCAATGAATCCAGGAGTTGGTTTTTTGAAAAGATCAACAAAATTGACAGACCACTAGCAAGACTAATAAAGAAGAAAAGAGAGAAGAATCAAATCGACGCAATTAAAAATGAAAAAGGGGATATCACCACCGACCCCACAGAAATACACACTACCATCAGAGAATACTATAAACACCTCTACGCAAATAAACTGGAAAATCTAGAAGAAATGGATAATTTCCTGGACACTTACACTCTTCCAAGACTAAACCAGGAAGAAGTTGAATCCCTGAATAGACCAATAGCAGGCTCTGAAATTGAGGCAACAATTAATAGCCTACCAACCAAAAAAAGTCCAGGACCAGATGGATTCACAGCTGAATTCTACCAGAGGTACAAGGAGGAGTTGGTACCATTCCTTCTGAAACTATTCCAATCAATAGAAAAAGAGGGAATCCTCCCTAACTCATTTTATGAGGCCAACATCATCCTGATACCAAAGCCTGGCAGAGATACAACAAAAAAAGAGAATTTTAGACCAATATCCCTGATGAACATCGATGCAAAAATCCTCAATAAAATACTGGCAAACCGGATTCAGCAACACATCAAAAAGCTTATCCACCATGATCAAGTGGGCTTCATCCCTGGGATGCAAGGCTGGTTCAACATTCGCAAATCAATAAACATAATCCAGCATATAAACAGAACCAAAGACAAGAACCACATGATTATTTCAATAGATGCAGAAAAGGCTTTTGACAAAATTCAACAGCCCTTCATGCTAAAAACGCTCAATAAATTTGGTATTGATGGAACGTACCTCAAAATAATAAGAGCTATTTATGACAAACCCACAGCCAATATCATACTGAATGGGCAAAAACTGGAAAAATTCCCTTTGAAAACTGGCACAAGACAGGGATGCCCTCTCTCA
>NW_020262396.1:0-2973 GCF_003255815.1 Theropithecus gelada | reverse complement strand
GGTGTGGTGGTCCCTGTAGATATTGCACATACTTCGAGATGGAAGAACTACAAGAAGGGGTGAGAGGTAGCATGGAATACAACTCCAGTGGGCCTGGGGTCCACAGTGTGATCTCAGGAAAAGGCACTTTTGCTCTGGGCCTCGTCTTTCATGCTGCAGTACTGTACGAGGTTGAGATTAAATGAAATTCAGACATCCTCCTGCTCTGACATTGCACCTTCCAGTGCCTTCCCATTTTATTTAGACCCAGACCCTATGCTTCATCTCAGCCTAGGGTGGGCAGCATCCACAAAGACGGCACTGAGGGCTTAGTGACTCCCTTGTGAATGATAGAATAGGACACAGATGGTGGAATAGCACTTCTGGGCCAGTTTAGGCTATTTCAGCAAAGAACCGTAGCCTGGGGAGCTCATCAAGAAGAGAATTTTTTCTCCCAGTTTTGGAGGCTGGAAGTTGGAGATCAGGGTACCAGCCTGGTCAGGTCTTAGTGTGGACACTTCTTCCCCATTCACTGAGCTGCTACAGGTGCTGTCCTTTCCTTGGAGGACGGCTCAACTTCAGGAGCATGGGTGGACCTTCGTTCAAAGCCCCGCTCCCACTTATAGGTTGGTGATCATGAGCAAGTCATAGAGCATCCCTGTGCCTGTTTTCTCCTCTGAGAAATGGCATTAGTGAGAATTGCTTCCCTTTCTAATCACACAGAATAAAGCATGAGAAGAAGTTAACTCGCTGCCATTGGGCAGAGAGTGAGAGCCCAGCAAACCAGAGAGATCAGCTTGCCCACATCAGTGGTGAGGAGTGGGGAGAGTGGGTGAGGCTGGGGCAGGAAGCAGGCCAGCCTTTCAGAGCCCAGGAACAGGTGAAGGGCAAGAGTGAGCTCCTCACCTTGAATTCTCAGGAGACACAGGCATGCAGGAGCTGTGGGGAGCATAATCATCAGGGCTGCTCTCATTCCCCTGGTTCCCTCCATATCCGAAGTGGTCCCAGGGCCCCTTCTCCCTGTGTTTCCTCTCTACCCTGCTTTCTTCCTGGCTGCCCTCCTTGGACTCATTTTTGCCCCTGGTCAGGTGGAATCTTGAGGTAACTATAAGCCTGTTAATAACTCCTTTGAAGTTCAACCCGTCATTTATTGAGACCTCTGAGCTTAGTCATAAACCACCTCCTGCTGGGACCTGAGAGAGGTCTGGAGGGAACAGAGAGTGCAGTGGCAGATTTCCCTGCGGTTGCCGCTACAGGGCCCACTGGCAGGTATCTGCTGAACTCGAGCTTTGTTTTGGGTCTCTGGAGTTCTGAGGTGTGATTTTCCCTCTGAAGATCGGCTGAGCCCCCAGTGGGTGCCTTAGCCTGAGAAATGGGTCCCCCTGGCTGGGAACTGTGCTCTACCCTCACTTTTCTAGAACACCTCCCACCTCGCCCTGCCCATTCCGGCTTCCAAGGCCCACATAGAGGCTCTGTAGAAATTGCTAAATACAAAAGGGCTACAAATAAGTTGTAGGAAGTGTATTTATATAAGGCAGCGGCTTTCAACCATTACTATACGTTTACTTCAGCAAAGGCGAAATTTAAAAATGTTAATACTCTGAGTCACCCGCAGAGATTTGGATTTATTTGATGGGGCAGGAGACAGGTATCTTTGGTTTGGTTTTGTTTTTTCTTTTTTGAAATGGGACCATGCAGTGTTTCTCAGGTTGTAGTGCAGTGGCACCATGTTGAGCACTGCAGCCTTGATCTGCCAGGCTGAAGGAATCCTCCCTTCTCAGCCTCTCGCGTAGCTGGGACTATGGGCATGCACCACCATGCCATACTACTTTTTGTGTATTTTGTAGAGGTGGGATCTCACTGTTCCACCCAGGCTGGTCTTGAAAGTCCTACCCTCAAGCTGTCGTCCTGCCTCAGCCTCCCACAATGCTGAATTTACAATTGTGAGCCACCGTGTCTGGCCCTGTTTCTTTTGAGTTCCCTTAGTGTTTCTAATGGGCATTCTAGCAAAGAAGATTTTGCTTGCAGAAGGCTCGCGGAACACTACTGAGGGTGCATCATCTTCACAGCCAACAGATTGTTCCCTGAAGTGTCTGCTTAGCAGTGCACAGGGTATTTATATCCTGGACTTTATGGAGCTGTTGGGTTTGGGGGCTGACTGGGGCATGAGTGTTGTCTCTGGGATCTGTCACAGCCTGGTCCTATGGGATACTCAGTCAAGGATCCTCCTTTCCAGACCACCATCCTGCCTCTCACTACTCCTATGGCAAGAGAAGAAAGGTCATGACCCCATGGTCAGAGACATCCACAACAGCAATGAAGTTGAGTGAGTCATGTGAGGAGGGGCGGGGCACAGCTGCTTGTTGGAAGAGTGTTGGAAAGTATTGGTCCATCAGCTGTCACATCCACCTGTTGCTGTTGAATCCCAGTGATCCTCACTTGGAGTCTGGGTCTCAGAAGGGTGTGGCACCTGGGTTCTTGGCTGGCTGAGCTGGTGCTTTTGCAGTCCACTTTGGAGCTTTGGTTTTTGAAGCCTGACCTGAGTTGCTTCAGGAAACCTTTGTCCCTCAGGCTGCCTCCTGCTTAAGAGCAGAGCCTTTGTGTGGAGATCTGGCTGGCCTCCCTAGCTCCCAGCCTGTCCTGTCCTGTTATGTCTGGGTTTGAGGTTTTATGGAGGGGTCTCTTGCCATAGAGGAGGCAGTAGCAGTCGTGTGGATCAGAGTGAAGAATGGCGATCCCTGCTGGCTGTGCCTGGCCTTTGACTGGAGGAGTCTGAGAATGACCAGGCCTGGGGAGCTGTCATTCCTCAGAAACAGCATGTTTCCTCCCCTATTGTGGAGTCTCTGGATGTGACCCAGAGTGTGCTGGGCCTCTTTCGCTTGTGCTGGGTTTAGCTGTGTGTTTCAGGGTGGGAGGTGCAGGGGATCATCTGCTCTGAGCCAGATAAGCCTGGCGAGGATTGGGGGGCGGCCCTCGAAGAAGCCAGATCTGGTG
>NW_020262395.1:0-2974 GCF_003255815.1 Theropithecus gelada | reverse complement strand
CAGATATTTCGGATCCCTTTGAACGCTGTAGGAACAAAGGAAATATCTTCCGATAACAAAGAGAATGAAGCTTTCTGAGAAACTTCTTCGTGTTCTGTGAAATCAGCTCACAGAGTTAGAGCATTCCCCTCAAAAAGCCTTTCGCTAAGACAGTTCTTGTGGAATTGGCAAAGTGATATTTGGAAGCCCATAGACGGCTATGGTGAAAAAGGAAATATCCTCAGATGAAATCTGGAAAGAAGCTTTCTGAGAAACTGCTTAGTGTTCTGTTAATTCATCTCACAGAGTTACATCTTTGTTTCGTGGATCTCTTTGCTAGACTTTTTCTGTGGAATCTGAGAACAGATATTTCAGTTCCCTTTATAGACTATGCGACCAAAGGAAATATCCTTCGATAACAAAGACAAAGAAGCTTTCTGAGAAACTTCTTTGTGTTTTGTGAAATCATCTCACAGAGTTACAGCTTTCCCCTCAAGAAGACTTTCGCTAAGACAGTTCTTGTGGAATTGGTAAAATGATATTTGGAAGCCCATAGAGGGCTATGGTGAAAAAGGAAATATCTTCAGATGAAGTATGGAAAGAAGCTTTCTGAGAAACTGCTTAGTGTTCTGTTAATTCATCTCACAGAGTTGCATCTGCATTCCGTGGATCTCTTTGCTAGCCTTATTTCTGTGGAATCTTAGAACAGATATTTCGGATCCCTTTGAACGCTATAGGGCCATAGGAAATATCCTCCGATAACAAAGAGAAACAAGCTTTCTGAGAAACTTCTTTGTGTTCTGTGAAATCATCCCACAGAGTTACAGCTTCCCCTCAAGAAGCCTTTCGCTAAGACAGTTCTTGCTGAATTGGCGAATTGATATTTGGAAGCCCATAGAGGGCTAGGGTGAAAAAGGAAATATCCTCAGATGAAATCCTGAAAGAAGGTTTCTGAGAAACTGCTCTGTGATGTGTGACTTCTACTCACAGAGTTACATCTGTATATCGTGGATCTCTTTGCTAGCCTTATTTCTGTGGAATCTGAGAACAGATAATTCGGATCCCTTTGAAGACTATAGGGCCAAAGGAAATATCCTCCGATAACAAAGAGAAAGAAACTTTCTAAGAAACTTCTTTGTGTTCTGTGAAATCATCTCACGGAGGTACAGCTTTCACCTCAAGAAGCCTTTCGCTAAGACAGTTCTTGTGGAATTGGCAAAGTGATATTTGGAAGCCCATAGAGGGCTATGATGAAAAAGGAAATATCCTCAGATGAAATCTGGAAAGAAGCTTTCTGAGAAACTGCTTAGTGTTCTGTTAATTTATCTCACAGAGTTATATCTGTATTTCTTGGATCTCTTTGCTAGCCTTCTTTTTGTGGAATCTGAGAACAGATATTTCGGATCCCTTTGAAGAGTATAGGGCCAAAGGAAATATCCTCCGATAACAAAGAGAAAGGAGCTTTCTGAGAAACTTCTTTGTGTTCTGTAAAGTCTTCTCACAGAGTTACAGCTTTCGTCTCAGGAAGCCTTTCGCTAAGATAGTTCTTGTGGAATTGGCAAATTGATATTTTTGAAGCCCATAGAGGGCTATGGTGAAAAAGGAAATATCCTCAGATGAAATCTGGAAAGAAACTTTCTGAGAAACTGCTAAGTGTTCTGTTAATTCATCTCACAGAGATACATCTGTATTTCGTGGATATCTTTGCTAGCCTCATTTCTGTGGAATCTGAGAACAGATATTTCGGATCCCTTTGAACGCTATAGGGCCAAAAGAAATATCCTCCGATCACAAAGAGAATGAAGCTTTCTGAGAAACTTCTTTGTGTTCTGTGAAATCATCTCACAGAGTTACAGCTTTCCCTTCAAGAAGCCTTTCGCTAAGACAGTTCTTGTGGAATTGGCAAAATCATATTTGTAAGCCCATAGAGGGCTATGGTGAAAAAGGAAATATCTTCATATGAAATATGGAAAGAAGCTTACTGAGATACTGCTTAGTGTTCTGTTAATTCATCTCACAGATTTACATCTGCATTTCGTGGATCTCTTTGCTAGCCTTATTTCTATGGAATCTGAGAACTGATATTTTGGATCCCTTTGAAGACTATAGGGCCAAAGGAAATATCCTTCGATAACAAAGAGAAAGAAGCTTTCTGAGAAACTTCTTTGTGTTCTGTGAAATCATATCACAGAGTTACAGCTTACCCCTCAAGAAGCCTTTCGCTAAGACAGTTCTTGTGGAATTGGCAAAGTGATATTTGGAAGCCCATAGAGGGCTATGGTGAAAAAGGAAATATCCTCGGATGAAATCTGGAAAGAAGCTTTCTGAGAAACTACTCTGTGATGTGTGACTTCTACTCACAGAGTTACATCTGTATTTCGTGGATCTCTTTGGTAGCCTTCGTTCTGTGGAATCTGAGAACAGATATTTCGGATCCCTTTGAAGACTATACGGCCAAAGGAAATATCCTCCGATAACACAGAGAAAGAAGCTTTCTGAGAAACTTCTTTGAGTTCTGTGAAATCATATCACAGATTTACAGCTTTCCCCTCAAGAAGCCTTTCGCTAAGACAGTTCTTGTGGAATTGGCAAATTGATATTTGTAAGCCCATGGAAAGCTATGGTGAAAAAGGAAATATCCTCAGATGAAATCTGGAAGGAAGCTTTCAGAGAAACTGCTCTGTGTTGTGTGACTTCTACTTACAGATTTACATCTGTATTTCGTGGATCTCTTTGCTAGCCTTATTTCTGTGGAATCTGAGAACAGATATTTCGGATCCCTTTGAAGACTATAGGGCCAAAGGAAATATCCTGCGATAACAAATAGAAAGAAGCTTTCTGACAAACTTCTTTGTGTTCTGTGAAATCATCTCACAGAGTTACACCTTTCCCGCTAAGAAGCCTTTCGCTAAGACAGTTCTTGTGGAATTGGCAAAGAGATATTTGCATGCCCGTAGAGCGCTATGATGAAAAAGGAAATATCCACAGATGAAAT
>NW_020262394.1:0-2975 GCF_003255815.1 Theropithecus gelada | reverse complement strand
GGCACCCCAATCAGACGTAGATTTGGTCTTTTTACATAATCCCATACTTCTTGCAGGCTTTGTTCATTTCTTTTTCTTCTTTTTTCTTTTGGTTTCTCTTCTCGCTTCATTTCATTCATTTGATCCTCAATTGCTGATACTCTTTCTTCCAGTTGATCGAGTCGGTTACTGAAGCTTGTGCATTTGTCACGTATTTCTGGTGTCATGGTTTTCATCTCTTTCATTTCGTTTATGACCTTCTCTGCATTAATTAGTCTAGCCGTCAATTCTTCCACTTTTTTTTCAAGATTTTTAGTTTCTTTGCGCTGGGTACGTAATTCCTCCTTTAGCTCTGAGAAATTTGATGGACTGAAGCCTTCTTCTCTCATCTCGTCAAAGTCATTCTCCGCCCAGCTTTGATCCGTTGCTGGCGATGAGCTGCGCTCCTTTGCCGGGGGAGATGCGCTCTTGTTTTTTGAATTTCCAGCTTTTCTGCCCTGCTTTTTCCCCATCTTTGTGGTTTATCTGCCTCTGGTCTTTGATGATGGTGATGTACTGATGGGGTTTTGGTGTAGGTGTCCTTCCTGTTTGATAGTTTTCCTTCTAACAGTCAGGACCCTCAGCTGTAGGTCTGTTGGAGATTGCTTGAGGTCCACTCCAGACCCTGTTTGCCTGGGTATCAGCAGCAGAGGCTGCAGAGGATAGAATATTTCTGAACAGCAAGTGTACCTGTCTGATTCTTGCTTTGGAAGCTTCCTCTCAGGGGTGTACTCCACCCTGTGAGGTGTGGGGTGTCAGACTGCCCCTAGTGGGGGATGTCTCCCAGTTAGGCTACTCAGGGGTCAGGGACCCACTTGAGCAGGGAGTCTGTCCCTTCTCAGATCTCAACCTCCGTGTTGGGAGATCCACTGCTCTCTTCAAAGCTGTCAGACAGAGTCGTTTGCGTCTGCAGAGCTTTCTGCTGCTTTGTTATTGTTTTCTGTGCCCTGCCCCCAGAGGTGGAGTCTACAGAGACAGGCAGGTTTCCTTGAGCTGCTGTGAGCTCCACCCAGTTCGAGCTTCCCAGCAGCTTTGTTTACCTACTTAAGCCTTAGCAATGGCAGGCGCCCCTCCCCCAGCCTCGCTGCTGCCTTGCCGGTAGATCACAGACTGCTGTGATAGCAATGAGGGAGGCTCCGTGGGTGTGGGACCCTCCCGGCCAGGTGTGGGATATGATCTCCTGGTGTGCCTGTTTGCTCAAAGCGCAGTATTGGGGTGGGAGTTACCCGATTCTCCAGGTGTTGTGTGTCTCAGTTCCCCTGGCTAGGAAAAGGGATTCCCTTCCCCCTTGCGCTTCTCAGGTGAGGCAATGCCTCGCCCTGCTTCAGCTCTCGCTGGTCGGGCTGCAGCAGCTGACCAGTACCGATCGTACGGCACTCCCCAGTGAGATGAACCCAGTACCTCAGTTGAAAATGCCGAAATCACCGGTCTTCTGTGTCGCTGGCGCTGGGAGTTGAAGACTGGAGCTGCTCCTATTCGGCCATCTTGCTCCGCCCCCCCAAAGAACATCTTTATTTCTGCCTTCATTTCGTTATGTACCCAGTAGTCATTCAGGAGCAGGTTGTTCAGTTTCCATGTAGTTGAGCGGTTTTGATTGAGTTTCTTAGTCCTGAGTTTTAGTTTGATTGCACTGTGGTCTGAGAGACAGTTTTTTATAATTTCTGTTCTTGTACTTTTGCTGAGGAGTGCTTTGCTTCCAATTATGTGGTCAATTTTGGAATAAGTGCGATGTGGTGCTGAGAAGAATGTCTATTCTGTTGATTTGGGGTGGAGAGTTCTGTAGATGTCTATTAGGTCTGCTTGCTGCAGAGATGAGTTCAATTCCTGGATATCCTTGTTAACTTTCTGTCTCATTGATCTGTCTAATGTTGACAGTGGAGTGTTGAAGTCTCCCATTATTATTGTATGGGAGTCTAAGTCTCTTTGTAAGTCTCTAAGGACTTGCTTTATGAATCTGGGTGCTCCTGTATTGGGTGCATGTATATTTAGGATACTTAGCTCTTCCTGTTGAATTGATTCTTTTACCATTATGTAATGGCCTTCTTTGTCTCTTTTGATCTTTGATGGTTTAAAGTCTGTTTTATCAGAGACTAGTATTGCAACCCCTCCTTTTTTTGTTCTCCATTTGCTTGGTAAATCTTCCTCCATCCATTTATTTTGAGCCTATGTATGTCTCTGCATGTGAGATGGGTCTCCTGAATACAGCAGACTGATGGGTCTTGACTCTTTATCCAGTTTGGCAGTCTGTGTCTTTTAATTGGAGCATTTAGTCCATTTACATTTAAGGTTAAGATTGTTATGTGTGAACTTGATCCTGCCATTATGATATTAACTGGTTATTTTGCTCGTTAGTTGATGCAGTTTCTTCCTAGCCTAAATGCTCTTTACATTTTGGCATGTTTTTGCAATGGCTGGTACCTGTTGTTCCTTTCCATGTTGAGTGCTTCCTTCAGGGTCTCTTGTAAGGCAGGCCTAGTGGTGACAAAATCTCTAAGCATTTGCTTATCTGTAAAGTATTTTATTTCTCCTTCACTTATGAAACTTAGTTTAGCTGGATATGAAATTCTGGGTTGAAAATTCTTTTCTTTAAGAATGCTGAATATTGGCCCCCACTCTCTTCTGGCTTGTAGAGTTTCTGCCAAGAGATCTGCTATTAGTCTGATGGGCTTGCATTTGTGAGTAACCCGACCTTTCTCTCTGGCTGCCCTTAAGATTTTTTCCTTCATTTCAACTTTGGTGAATCTGGCAATTATGTGTCTTGGAGTTGCTCTTCTCGAGGAGTATCTTTGTGGCGTTCTCTGTATTTCCTGAATTTGAATGTTGGCCTGCCCTACCATGTTGGGGAAGTTCTCCTGGATGATATCCTGAAGAGTGTTTTCCAACTTGGTTCCATTTTCCCCCTCACTTTCAGGCACCCCAATCAGACGTAGATTTGGTCTTTTTACATAATCCCATAC
>NW_020262393.1:0-2975 GCF_003255815.1 Theropithecus gelada | reverse complement strand
GGCACCCCAATCAGACGTAGATTTGGTCTTTTTACATAATCCCATACTTCTTGCAGGCTTTGTTCATTTCTTTTTCTTCTTTTTTCTTTTGGTTTCTCTTCTCGCTTCATTTCATTCATTTGATCCTCAATTGCTGATACTCTTTCTTCCAGTTGATCGAGTCGGTTACTGAAGCTTGTGCATTTGTCACGTATTTCTGGTGTCATGGTTTTCATCTCTTTCATTTCGTTTATGACCTTCTCTGCATTAATTAGTCTAGCCGTCAATTCTTCCACTTTTTTTTCAAGATTTTTAGTTTCTTTGCGCTGGGTACGTAATTCCTCCTTTAGCTCTGAGAAATTTGATGGACTGAAGCCTTCTTCTCTCATCTCGTCAAAGTCATTCTCCGCCCAGCTTTGATCCGTTGCTGGCGATGAGCTGCGCTCCTTTGCCGGGGGAGATGCGCTCTTGTTTTTTGAATTTCCAGCTTTTCTGCCCTGCTTTTTCCCCATCTTTGTGGTTTATCTGCCTCTGGTCTTTGATGATGGTGATGTACTGATGGGGTTTTGGTGTAGGTGTCCTTCCTGTTTGATAGTTTTCCTTCTAACAGTCAGGACCCTCAGCTGTAGGTCTGTTGGAGATTGCTTGAGGTCCACTCCAGACCCTGTTTGCCTGGGTATCAGCAGCAGAGGCTGCAGAGGATAGAATATTTCTGAACAGCAAGTGTACCTGTCTGATTCTTGCTTTGGAAGCTTCCTCTCAGGGGTGTACTCCACCCTGTGAGGTGTGGGGTGTCAGACTGCCCCTAGTGGGGGATGTCTCCCAGTTAGGCTACTCAGGGGTCAGGGACCCACTTGAGCAGGGAGTCTGTCCCTTCTCAGATCTCAACCTCCGTGTTGGGAGATCCACTGCTCTCTTCAAAGCTGTCAGACAGAGTCGTTTGCGTCTGCAGAGGTGTCTGCTGCTTTGTTATTGTTTTCTGTGCCCTGCCCCCAGAGGTGGAGTCTACAGAGACAGGCAGGTTTCCTTGAGCTGCTGTGAGCTCCACCCAGTTCGAGCTTCCCAGCAGCTTTGTTTACCTACTTAAGCCTTAGCAATGGCAGGCGCCCCTCCCCCAGCCTCGCTGCTGCCTTGCCGGTAGATCACAGACTGCTGTGATAGCAATGAGGGAGGCTCCGTGGGTGTGGGACCCTCCCGGCCAGGTGTGGGATATGATCTCCTGGTGTGCCTGTTTGCTCAAAGCGCAGTATTGGGGTGGGAGTTACCCGATTCTCCAGGTGTTGTGTGTCTCAGTTCCCCTGGCTAGGAAAAGGGATTCCCTTCCCCCTTGCGCTTCTCAGGTGAGGCAATGCCTCGCCCTGCTTCAGCTCTCGCTGGTCGGGCTGCAGCAGCTGACCAGTACCGATCGTACGGCACTCCCCAGTGAGATGAACCCAGTACCTCAGTTGAAAATGCCGAAATCACCGGTCTTCTGTGTCGCTGGCGCTGGGAGTTGAAGACTGGAGCTGCTCCTATTCGGCCATCTTGCTCCGCCCCCCCAAAGAACATCTTTATTTCTGCCTTCATTTCGTTATGTACCCAGTAGTCATTCAGGAGCAGGTTGTTCAGTTTCCATGTAGTTGAGCGGTTTTGATTGAGTTTCTTAGTCCTGAGTTTTAGTTTGATTGCACTGTGGTCTGAGAGACAGTTTTTTATAATTTCTGTTCTTGTACATTTGCTGAGGAGTGCTTTGCTTCCAATTATGTGGTCAATTTTGGAATAAGTGCGATGTGGTGCTGAGAAGAATGTCTATTCTGTTGATTTGGGGTGGAGAGTTCTGTAGATGTCTATTAGGTCTGCTTGCTGCAGAGATGAGTTCAATTCCTGGATATCCTTGTTAACTTTCTGTCTCATTGATCTGTCTAATGTTGACAGTGGAGTGTTGAAGTCTCCCATTATTATTGTATGGGAGTCTAAGTCTCTTTGTAAGTCTCTAAGGACTTGCTTTATGAATCTGGGTGCTCCTGTATTGGGTGCATGTATATTTAGGATACTTAGCTCTTCCTGTTGAATTGATTCTTTTACCATTATGTAATGGCCTTCTTTGTCTCTTTTGATCTTTGATGGTTTAAAGTCTGTTTTATCAGAGACTAGTATTGCAACCCCTCCTTTTTTTGTTCTCCATTTGCTTGGTAAATCTTCCTCCATCCATTTATTTTGAGCCTATGTATGTCTCTGCATGTGAGATGGGTCTCCTGAATACAGCAGACTGATGGGTCTTGACTCTTTATCCAGTTTGGCAGTCTGTGTCTTTTAATTGGAGCATTTAGTCCATTTACATTTAAGGTTAAGATTGTTATGTGTGAACTTGATCCTGCCATTATGATATTAACTGGTTATTTTGCTCGTTAGTTGATGCAGTTTCTTCCTAGCCTAAATGCTCTTTACATTTTGGCATGTTTTTGCAATGGCTGGTACCTGTTGTTCCTTTCCATGTTGAGTGCTTCCTTCAGGGTCTCTTGTAAGGCAGGCCTAGTGGTGACAAAATCTCTAAGCATTTGCTTATCTGTAAAGTATTTTATTTCTCCTTCACTTATGAAACTTAGTTTAGCTGGATATGAAATTCTGGGTTGAAAATTCTTTTCTTTAAGAATGCTGAATATTGGCCCCCACTCTCTTCTGGCTTGTAGAGTTTCTGCCAAGAGATCTGCTATTAGTCTGATGGGCTTGCATTTGTGAGTAACCCGACCTTTCTCTCTGGCTGCCCTTAAGATTTTTTCCTTCATTTCAACTTTGGTGAATCTGGCAATTATGTGTCTTGGAGTTGCTCTTCTCGAGGAGTATCTTTGTGGCGTTCTCTGTATTTCCTGAATTTGAATGTTGGCCTGCCCTACCATGTTGGGGAAGTTCTCCTGGATGATATCCTGAAGAGTGTTTTCCAACTTGGTTCCATTTTCCCCCTCACTTTCAGGCACCCCAATCAGACGTAGATTTGGTCTTTTTACATAATCCCATAC
>NW_020262392.1:0-2975 GCF_003255815.1 Theropithecus gelada | reverse complement strand
CTTTGTTATCGGAGGATATTTCCTTTGGCCCTATAGTCTTCATAGGGATTCGAAATATCTGTTCTCAGATTCCACAGAAATAAGGCTATCAAAGAGATCCACGAAATACAGATGTAACTCTGTGAGATGAATTAACAGAACACTAAGGAGTTTCTCAAGAAATCTTCTTTCCAGATTTCATCGGAGGATATTTCCTTTTTCACCATCGCCTTCTATGGGCTTCCAAATATCACTTTGCCAATTCCAGAAGAACTGTCTTAGCGAAAGGTTTCTTGAGGGGAAAGCTATAACTCTGTGAGATGATTTCAAAGAACCCAAAGAAGTTTCTCAGAAAGCTTCTTTCTCTTCGTTATCGGAGGATATTCCCTGTGGCCCTATCGTCTTCAAAGGGATCCGAAATATCTGTTCTCAGATTCCACAGAAAGAAGGCTAGCAAAGAGATCCACGAAATACAGATGTAACTCGGTGAGATGAATTAACAGAACACTAAGCAGTTTCTCAGAAAGTTTCATTGCAGATATCATCGGAGGATATTTCCTTTTTCACCATAGCCCTCTATGGGCTTCCAAATATCACTTTGCCAATTCCACAAGAACTGTCTTAGCGAAAGGCTTCTTGAGGGAAACGCTGTAACTCTGTGAGATGATTTCACAGAACACAAAGAAGTTTCTCAGAAAGCTTCTTTCTCTTTGTTATCGGAGAATATTTCCTTTGGCCCTATAGATTTCAAAGGGATCCGAAATATCTGTTCCCGATTCCACAGAAATAAGGCTACCAAAGAGATCCACGAAATACAGATGTAACTCTGTGAGATAAATTAACAGACCACTAAGCAGTTACTCAGAAAGCTTCTTTCCAATTTTCATCTGAGGATATTTCCTTTTTCACCATAGCCCTCTATGGGCTTCCAGATATCACTTTGCCAATTCCACAAGAACTCTGTTAGCGAAAGGCTTCTTGAGGGGAAATCCGTAACTCTGTGAGACGATTTCACAGAACCCAAAGAAGTTTCTCAGAAAGTTTCTTTCTCTTTTTTTGTCGGAGGATATTTCCTTTGGCCCTATAGTCTTCGTAGGGATTCGAAATATCTGTTCTCAGATTCCACAGAAATAAGGCTATCAAAGAGATCCACGAAATACAGATGTAACTCTGTGAGATGAATTAACAGAACACTAAGGAGTTTCTCAAGAAATCTTCTTTCCAGATTTCATCGGAGGATATTTCCTTTTTCACCGTAGCCCTCTATGGGCTTCCAAATATCACTTTGCAAATTACACAAGAACTGTCTTAGCGAAAGGCTTCTTGAGGGGAAAGGTGTAACTCTGTGAGATGATTTCACAGAACCCGAAGAAGTTTCTCAGAAAGCTTCTTTCTCTTTGTTATCGGAGGATATTTCCTTTGGCCCTATGGTCTTCAAAGGGATCCGAAATATCTGTTCTCAGATTCCACAGAAATAAGGCTAGCAAAGAGATAAACGAAATACAGATGTAACTCGGTGAGATGAATTAACAGAACACTAAGCAGTTTCTCAGAAAGCTTCTTTCCAGGTTTCATCGGAGGATATTTCCTTTTTCACCATAGCCCTCTAAGGGCTTCCAAATATCACTTCGCCAATACCACAAGAACTGTCTTAGCGAAAGGCTTCTTGAGGGGAAAGCTGTAACTCTGTGAGATGATTTCACAGAACCAAAAGAAGGTTCTCAGAAAGGTTCTTTCTCTTTGTTATCGGAGGATATTCCCTTTGGCCCTATAGTCTTCAAAGGGATACGAAATATTTCTTCTCAGATTCCACCGAAATAAGGCTAGCAAAGAGATGCAGGAAATACAGATGTTATTCTGTGAGATGAGTTAAGAGTACACAAAGCAGTTTCTCAGAAAGCTTCTTTCCAAATTTCATCTGAGGATATTTCGTTTTTCACCATAGCCCCCTATGGGCTTCCAGATATCACTTTGGGAATTCCACAAGAACTCTCTTAGCGAAAGGCTTCTTGAGGTGAAAGCTGTAACTCTGTGAGATGATTTCACAGAACCAGAAGAAGTCTCTCAGAAAGCTTCTTTCTCTTTGTTATCGGAGGATATTTCCTTTGGCCCTATAGTCTTCATAGGGATTCGAAATATCTGTTCTCAGATTCCACAGAAGTAACGCTAGTAAAGAGATCCACGAAATATAGATGTAACTCTGTGAGATGAATTAACAGAACACTAAGCAGTTTCTCAGAAATCTTCTTTCCAGATTTCATCGGAGGATATTTCCTTTTTCACCATAGCCCTCTGTGGGCTTCCAAATATCACTTTGCCAATTCGACAAGAACTGTCTTAGGGCAAGGCTTCTTGAGGAGAAAGCTGTAACTCTGTGAGATGATTTCACAGAACCCAAAGAAGTTTCTCAGAAAGCTTCTTTCTCTTCGCTATCGAAGGATATTCCCTTTGGTCCTAGAGTCTTGAAAGGGATCCGAAATATCTGTTCTCAGAATCCACAGAAATAAGGCTAGCAAAGAGATCCAAGTAATACAGATGTAACTCTGTGAGATGAATTAACAGAACACTAAGCAGTTTCTCAGACAGCTTCCTTCCAGATTTCATCGGAGGATATTTCCTTTTTCACCCTAGCCCTCTATGGGCTTCCAAATATCACTTTGCCAATTCCACAAGAACTGTCTTAGCGAAAGGCTTCTTGAGGGGAAAGCTGTAACTCTGTGAGATGATTTCACAGAACACAAAGAAGTTTCTCAGAGAGCTTCTTTCTCTTTGTTATCGGAGGATATTTCCTTTACCCTGTAGTGTTCATAGGGATTCGAAATATCTGTTCTCTGAATCCACAGAAATAAGGCTAGCAAAGAGATCGACGAAATACAGATGTAACTCTCTGAGATGAATTAACAGAACACTAAGCACTTTCTCAGAAATCTTCTTTCCAGATTTCATCGGAGGATATTTCCTTTTTCACCATAGCCCTCTATGGGTTTCCAAATATC
>NW_020262391.1:0-2978 GCF_003255815.1 Theropithecus gelada | reverse complement strand
TCACACTCCTGTTCACTCACACCCCATTCACTCACCCCCACTCACACCCCATTGACTCACCCCATCAAACCTCCGCTCACCACCACTCACACCCCACTCATCCTCGCTCACTCCCCCCCACTCCCTCAACCCTGGGCCTTCACACAGGCTACATCACCAGCCCCTCCCCCACCACCAGCCCCTCATCCACCACCTATTACTTGACTAAATCCTCTCAACCCTCTGGTTCTAGACTAAAGAGACTTCCCTAACCCGGGGCCAAGTGCTGCCCCACCATCACCCACTCACCCTTTTGTGGCTTCTGTGGCCTGAAGCTCACATTCCTATGCTCAGTCTCTGCCACCCGAGGACCCTACAAGCCCCATTTGTGGGTGGGGCCTGGCACACTCTGCACACGGCCCCTCCCAGCCACTACCCTGGCCTCCGGGGCAGCTGGAGAGCCACGTGCCTTTGCTCCAGAGACTTTGGCAGAGGGTGGAACCACCCCCTCCCTAAGGCAAACCTACAACAGCCTTCCCTTCCCCACTGGCTTCCCGGGCCTCCTCTGGAACCTTGTGCCTGCATCCCAAATGTACTGGGATGGATCCCATTCCCTGGGAAATTCCAAGAGCCCTTGGTGCGTCCACATCACCAGGCTGTCCACATGTGGACCCTGAGGGGAAGAGACAGAGCCGCAGAGGGGAGACGGGAGGGCCTCCCTGAATCAGCCCCTCAGGAAGGAGCAGACCCTTCAGGGACCTCAGTTGAGGCCCCTGAAACCTAAGGCTCTGAATTCTGCTACCCGCTGAGGGCAGTGTGGCCTCCCATCTCTGAGGCAGAGCACAGGGTGAACTGCAGCTTCTCCAGATCATGAAGAAGGAACCCACAGCTATATGTGGGCCCCAGCAGTGGAAAGGATGCCCCACCTCGGTCGGGGACCAGGCGGGGGTCAGCATGTTCATTGGAAGAAGTGTGGGACCCCACGGCCTCTAGTGCCAGAGTAGACGGGAGGTTCAGGCCCACCTCAGGCGACATCCTCCAAGCCCCCAGCCCGCACCACAGAGGGGTGACTGTCGCATCCAATGCCCACCGTACTCAGCTCTGTCACCACCCCCCGCGTTACCCCAAGGCCCAGCTCATAACCAGAGGAAGCCTGAGCCACGGGCACACCTTGTTCCTGCGGCTGCTTGGTCTCAGCTTCCTCTACTGAGTCTGGCAAGGGAGAAAAGAGAAGCAATGAACACCCCCAGCCAGCACCTCTGGTCCCATGTCAGGTTCAGCTGGGTGTCGGTGTTGCAGCATGAGAGCATTGCAGGGTGCAGGGGTTGAAAGTAATATCATCCGAGGGCCGGGCGCAGTGGCTCAAGCCTGTAATCCCAGCACTTTGGGAGGCTGAGACGGGCGGATCACGACGTCAGGAGATCGAGACCATCCTGGCTAACACGGTGAAACCCTGTCTCTACTAAAACATACAAAAAACTAGCGGGGTGAGGTGGCGGGCGCCTGTAGTCCCAGCTACCTGGGAGGCTGAGGCAGGAGAATGGCGTAAACCCGGGAGGCGGAGCTTGCAGTGAGTTGAGATCCGGCCACTGCACTCCAACCTGGGCGACAGAGCGAGACTCCGTCTCAAAAAAAAAAAAAAAAAAAAAAAAAAGAAAGTAATATCATCCTCTTCCCTCTTGGATCATGGGAACAACATCACTGGGAGGTGTATACTTTCTGTGATATGGGGAGTAATATCGTCTTCTGTGCCTTGGAATATTAAGAACAATATCATGGAGGGGCATGTACATCTTCTGCAATGTTGGGAATAATATTATCCTCTCTCCCCCTGCATACTAGGAAAGATATCAGAGTGGGTGTTCACCTCCTGTGATATGGGGATTAATACCATCTTCTCCCGTTCCGGATATCAGGAAGAGTATCACACGGGGGTGTACAGTGTCTGTGATACTGGGAGTAATATCAACCTCTCAGCCTTGGAATATTAAGAAGAATATCCCAGGGTGGATGTCCACCCCTGCCATATTGGGAGTAATATCAGCCTCTCCTCTCCATGGATATTAGGAACAATATCCCAGGATGTACGCCTCCTGCTCTATGGGGAGTCATATCATCCTCTCCCTTCCAGGATATTAATAACAATATCACAGGGCGGGTGAACACAGCCTACGATACTGGAATTATTATCATCCTCTCCCCCTCCAGATACTAGGAACCATATCACAGAAGAGCTGTACCCTCCCTGCGATATTGGGAGTAATATCATATGCTTCTTCCATGAGTATTAGGAGCAATATCACCGGGTGACTGTCCATTCATTGCTATGTTGGGAATCATGTCACACTTTACTCCCTGGATATTAGGATCAGTGTCACAGTGTGAGTGTACACCTACTGCGATATTAAAACTAAGATCATGCTCTCTGTCCCTGGATATTAGGAACAACGTCACAGGTAGGTGTACACTCCCTCGATATTAGGAGCAATAATATGATTAATTAGTAAACATCAATGATGAATTTTAATAATTATCAGGCTGGTCTCGAACTCTTGACCTCAGGTGATCTGCCCGCCTCAGCCTCCCAAAGTGCTGGAATTACAGGCGTGAGCCATCGCGTCCAGCCAACACTTCTTGACATCTCTTTTTGGACCTCAAATTTAACATGCCCAAAATGCACTTTTGATTCCCCCTGCTATAACCCACTCCCGTAGTCCTCCCGATCCCAATAACAGCATCTCTAGCCTTCCAGTTACTCAGGCCAAAATCCTTGACATCATCCTTAAAACTTCTTTTTCTCTCTCTTGTCATCCAAGAGAGAGACTCTCCTTTCAAAATAAATGCCAGACCTAACCCCTTCTCACCTTCCTCATCATTTCCAACCACGTCCAGCCCTCATCATAGCGCTCTGGGTTACTGTAAAAGCCTCCCAATTGCCAGGCAGAGTAGCTTACGCCTGTAATCCCAAGCACTTTGGTAGGCCAAGGCAGGTGGATCAT
>NW_020262390.1:0-2978 GCF_003255815.1 Theropithecus gelada | reverse complement strand
AGGTTGGAGGGTGCAGTGAGCCGAGACTGTGCCATTGCACTCCAGCCCGGGTGACAGAGCAAGACTCTGTCTCAAAAAAAAAAAAAAAAAAAAAAAAAAAAAAAAAAGAAAAGAAAAGAAAAGAAAAGACAGAGTGGCTGATTGGATTTAAAAAAAAAAAAATGATCTGTTACCTACTAGAACACACTTCACCTAAAAAGACACACATAGACTAAAAATAAAAGGACAGGAAGATAATTCCATGCCAATGGAAACCAAAAAAGAACATGAAAATGTATACTTATATCAGATAAAATACATTTCAAGACAAAAACTGTAAAAACAGACAAGGAAGATTCATTACTTATTGATAAAAGGATCAATTAAGCAAGAGACCATAACCACTATAAATATGTATGTACCCAACATTGGAGCACTTAGATATATGAAGGAAATATTATTAGAGCTAAAGAAAGAGAAAGATTATAATATAATAATAGCTGGAGACTTCAACACTCCACTTTTGGCATTGGACAGATCATCCAGACAGAAAATCAGCAAAAACATTAGACTTAATCTGCAGTATGGACCAAATGGACCTAAAAGATAGTTACAAGACATTTCATACAATGGCTACAGAATGCACATTCATCTCCTCAGCATTTAGCATATTCTCAAGGATACAGAATATGTTAGGTCACAAAACAAGTCTTAAGCAATTCAAAATATGAAATCAAGTATTATCCCTGACTACAAAGGAATAAAAGTATAGATGAATAACAAGAGGAACTTGGAAACTACACAAACACATGGAAATTAAGTAATGTGTTCCTGGATGACCAGTGGGTCAATGAGGAAATAAAGAAGGTAATTTTAAAATTTATTGAAACAAATGAAAATGGAAATATAACATACCAAAACCTATGGGATACAGCAAAAGCCGTACTAAGAACAAAGTTTATAGTAACAAGTTCCTACATCAAAAAAAGCAGAAAAACATCAAATAAACAACCTAACAATGCATCTTAAAGAACTAGAAAAGCAAGAGCTAACCAACCCCAAAATTAGTATAAGAAAAGAAAGAATAAAAATCAGAGCAGAAATAAATGAAATTAAAATGAAAAAATACCAAAGATCAATGAAATGAAAAGTTTATTTTTTGAAAACATAAACATAATCTACAAACCTTTAGCCAGACTAGGGGGAAAAAAAAGACGACCCAAATAAATAAATTCAGAGATGAAAAAGGAGACATTATGGCCAGGTGCAGTGGCTCACGCCTGTAATCCCAGCACTTTGGGAGGCTGAGACAGGAGGACTGCTTGAGCCAGGAGTTTGAGACCAACCTGGGAAACATTGTGATACCCCCATCTCTAAAAATAAAAAAATTTAAAAAAAAAAAGAAAAAGGAGGCTTTACAACTGATGCTGCAGAAATCCAAAGGCTCATTAGAGGCTACTATGAGCTACTATATGCCAATAAATTAAAAAACGTAGAAGAAATGGATGAATTCCTAGACGCATACAACCTATCAAGATTGAACTATGAAGAAATTCTAAACCTGAATGGACCAATAACAAGTAATGAGATCAAAACCGATATAAGAAGAAGTCTCCCAGCAAAGACAAGTCTAGGATATGATGGCTTCACTGCTGAATTTCACCAAACATTTAAACAACTAATATTAATTCTACTCAAACTATTCTAAAACATACAGGAGGAGGGAATGCATCAGAACTCATTCAACAAGGCCAGTATTACCCTGATACCAAAACCATATAAAGATATGTCAAAACAAGACAACTCCAGGCCAATATCTCCGAGGAACATTGATGAAAAACCCCTCAAAAAAATACTAGCAAATTGAACTCAACACACATTAAAAACCATTCATCATAACCAAGTGGCTTTATCCCAGGGATGCAATGATGCTTCAACACACAAAAATCAATCAATATCGTACATCATATCAACAGAATGAAGGACAAAAACCATATGATCATTTTAATTGATGCTGAAAGGGCATCTGATAAAATTCAATATCCCTTCATCATAAAAAATTTCAAAAAACTGGGGATAGAAGGAACATACTTCAACATAATAAAAGCCATGTATCGCAGACCCACAGCTAGTATCATACTGAATGGGAAGAAACTTAAAGTTTTTCCTCTGAGGTCTGGAAAATGACAAGGATGTCCACTTTCATTGCTGTTATTAAACTGGAAGTCCTAGCTAGAGCAATAAGACAAGATATGAAGGGTATCCAAACTGGAAAGGAAGAAGTCAAATTATCCTTGTTTGCAGATGATTTGATCTCCTATTCAGAAAAACCTAAAGACTCCACCAAAAAAAAAAAAACTATTAGAACTGATAAACAAAATTAATGTTACAACACACAAAAATCAACCTACAAAAATCAGTAGCATTTTTATACACAAAAGTGAACAATCTGAAAAAGAAATAAAAACTGATCCAATTTACAGTAGCTATAAATAAAATAAAATACCTAGAAATAAACATGACCAAAAAAAGGAAAAATCTCTATAATGAAAACTATAAAACACTGATGCAAGAGGACACAAAACATGTTCATGGATTGGAAGAATCAATAATATTGTTAAAATGTCCATGCTACCCAAAGCAATCTATAGATTAAATGCAATCCCTATCAAAATACCAATGCCATTCTTCATAGAAAAAGAAAAAACAATCCTAAGATGTATATGGAACCAAAAAAAAAAAAAAAACCACAAAGCAATTCTGAGCAAAAATAACAATACTGGAGGGAATCGCATTACCTGACTTCAAATTATACTACAAAGCTATGATAAGTGAAACAGCATGGTATCAGTATAAAAACAGACACATAGACCAATTGAACAGAATAGAGAACACAGAAATAAATCCATACAGCCACAGATAACTCATTTTCAACAAAGGTGCCAAGCACACACATTGGGGAAAGGATAAGCTCTTCAATAAATGGTGTTGGGAAAACT
>NW_020262389.1:0-2979 GCF_003255815.1 Theropithecus gelada | reverse complement strand
AAAAAAAAAAAAAAAAAAAAAAAAGGAAGAAAAGAAAAGCTAAGATTCCTAAATTTTAGTTCAGAGAACAGACCAATAGCCCAAGGTGCCATCTGCCTGAAGCTGACCCATGGCACCGCATCCAAGAAGGGGCCTCGGGCAGCTTCCGGCAAGGGGCCCATGCCAGCCTCTAATAGGCCCAGAGGTTTCTTTTCTTTTTCTCTTTTCTTTTCCTTTTTTTGAGACAGTCTCCCTCTGTTGCCTAGGCTAGAGTGCAGTGGTGCGATCTTGGCTCACTGCAACTTCTGCCTCCCAGGTTCAAGCGATTCTCCTGACTCAGTCTCCCAAGTAGGGACTACAGGCGGGCACCACCACGCCCAGGTATTTTTTTTTTTTTTTTGTAGTTTTAGTAGAGACGGGGTTTCACCATGTTGGCCAGGCTGGTCTCAAACTCCTGACCTCAGGTGATCTGCCCGCCTGGCTTCCCAAAGTGCTGGGATTACAGGCGTGAGCCCCTACACTGGGCCAGGCCCAGAGGTTTCAGAGGGGTCGTAAGGAGTATGACTTTCAGGTGTGTTGCCTTATGTGTCCCTGACCTGAGTCTGTGGCCACACTGGGTCCCAGTCAGGGTCCTGCTGTTGACCAAGAAGACTTGCTAAGCTTGTGCATCTGCTCTTCCCTGGAGCTCCTCAGCTCGGGCTGGGCCGGATCTCAGCTTTTTCTCCCTGGCAGCCACCAGAGCTGAAAGCCTCTTTATAGAAGCTGCCAAAGAGGTCCTCTGGCTTTCCTGCCTCCCCGGAAAGGCTGATGAATGGCCCTCAGCTGCTCGCTGGCTTTCCTCAGTGCATTCAGGGCTCCCTGCAACAGCCATCCACGGCCACTCGTCTAAGGATGAACCCCCACTGCTCGAAAGTCTGAGGCGTCGCACCCGCCAGTATGTTCCTCCCATGGGCATCTCATCCCAGCTCACCACTGGGGAAGGTTTTAATGATTGCTCCCTTGTGCTAGGGACTCTCAGTGCCCACCTGCCCTCCGCAATGGGGTTCCTTAAGGTGATCCAGCCCATAATAGCATGCAGGGGTCAGCGTCCTTGGGTTCCTCCAGGCACCAAGTGGTGGGAGGAGAGGGGAGGGGGCAGGACGCCACTGGCTCTTGGGGCGTAGCAGGGTCCATTCCACCTGGAGAAGAGGCGGTGGGGCCACGAAGCCAGCAGTTGCCTCCCGGGGCGCGGCTGACAGCACGGCTTGACCCTCTCGGGCCACGGTAGCAGGAGGGCGGGGACACAGCTGGGCGTGGGTATGTGGGGATGGCGGCCATTGACAAAGGCCTGTTCCAAGGACAATAACAGCATCAGTGATCGGCACCTGGGTACAAAGCTGGCCGGGTTCATGACGCTCCGGGATGCCAAGGTGGATAGATCATGAGAACCATGACCTGTGTTTTGGCTCTGCAGGGACAGAGAAGGGAAACCGTGGGTGGGGGGAGGAAAAATAATAACGCAGTGCCTGGTGCGACTCAAGTTAAATGTTCCGCAGGAGGACACGCCTGTCTTGGTGCATGTGCCTGTCGCCATGGGACGACCCCACCTCCAGGTAGCAGTGGCGAGGGTGTGAGCAGGGGGCTCAGAGTGGCCACCTCCAAGCTCACGTCTGAGGCAGCCGGGCCTGGGAGGAGCCAGGCTAGCTGGGCCGCACTCTGGGCCAAAGGTTCCTGGCGACAGACACAGAGGGAAACTGTCCAGGCTGCAGATGACATGTAGGGGCTGAACATCCACCTCCCCATTGCCCGCCCTCTTCGTGGCAGGGGCGCTGAGACCCTGGGCGGCCCCACCGGTGTTTGAGAGAAGTGGGTCCACCCTCTGCCGAGTAAGCCCGTGGGAGCTTGGACCATTCAGGGAAGTGGAGATGGCTATGGGAGGGACTTCCTAGCGTCATGGCAGGCGAGCATGGAGCTCCGAACTAGGACCCTGGAGGCGACTGTATGGGCCCTGAGCCGGGGTTGGGTCAGCTGTCCTCAGCGCTGGGCATGCAGCCATCTCAGGGCCCTGGGTACCTGCTGTGCCCATTTCACCCAGAGGCCAGAGGTTTGACTGGCCTGCCCAGGACCTCCGAGTGACTGGATGGAGCCCCCACTTGGGGAAGCCCCCAGCTCTCCTACAGTCAGCCCCGATCATGTGTAAGAGGCTGGGGAGGCCAGACCTTGGGGTTCTTCTCAAGGGGTTTTCAGTCTCAGGAGGCAATTCCTACCGGCCCCTCCCATCCTGAATGTGCCACAGCCACCACTGGGGTCTGAGATCAACATCTCCAGCCTGAGCCCACCCCGGGCCTCACAGAAGCTGCAATTGGACCTTCAAATTCTCCCACAGGATGGAGCCAAGAAATTCACCATGGCCCCAGCAGCAAAACTCACTCCTTTGGAGCCAAGCTGAGCCTGGGGACCCTCGGAGGACACTTGCCTTGGGGACCTCTGCCAGGTTCAGCATAGTTGCCACACAGCATCAACATGAAGCTTGGGGTGTGCAGTGGGATGGGAGGGAGCTCAGGGCATCTGCAGGTGTCTAACTCTGCTCAGAAACAACACAGCACCCTCTAGGACCCCTGGGACCTCCCTAGCAGACAAGAGGCCAGGGCGGCAGCCTCTGTTTCTCAGACACATCTGACACCTCCCTCCTGACACGGTGACAATCCTAGACTGACTCTGCATCTCCCCAGGCCTTGCACAGTGTGGATGGATGGATAAATGTACAGATGGATGGATGGATGGATGGATGTACAGATGGATGGTGGATGTATGGATGGGTAGATGGATAGACACATGGGTGGATGGGTAGATGGGTGGATAAATGGGTGGATGAATGGATGGATGATGGATGGATGGATGAGTGGATGGGTAGGGGGTGGATGGATAGATGGAGGGCTGGGTGGTTGGACGGGTGGGAGGATGGCATGATGGATGGGTAGATGGGTAGAGGGATGGATGGGTGGATGGATGGATGGATGG
>NW_020262388.1:1914-2979 GCF_003255815.1 Theropithecus gelada | reverse complement strand
AGATGAATTAACAGAATACTAAGCAGTTTCTCAGAAAGCTTCTTTCCCGATTTCATCTGAGGATATTTCCTTTTTCGCCATAGCCCTCTATGGGCTTCCAAATATCACTTTGCCAATTCCACAAGAACTTTCTTATCGAAAGGCTTCTTGATTGGAAAGCTGTAACTCTGTGAGATGATTTCACAGAACACAAAGAAGTTTCTCTGAAAGCTTCTTTGTCTTTTTAATCGGAGGATATTTCGTTTGGCCCTATAATCGTTAAAGGGATCCGAAATATCTGTTCTCAGGTTCCACGGAAATAAGGCTAGCAAGGAGATCCATGAAATACAGATGTAACTCTGGGAGATGAATTAGCAGAACACTAAGCAGTTTCTCAGAAAGCTTCTTTCCAGATTTCATCTGAGGATATTTCCTTTTTCACCATAGCCCTCTAAGGGCTTCCAAATATCACTTTGCCAATTCCACAATAACTGTCTTAGCGAAAGGCCTCTTGAGGGGCAAGCTGTAACTCTGTGAGATGATTTCACAGAACAGAAAGAAGTTTCTCAGAAAGCTTCTTTCTCTTTGTTATCGGAGGATATTTCCTTTGGCCCTATAGTCTTCGAAGGGATAAGAAATACCTGTCCTCAGATTCCACAGAAATAAGGCTAGCAAAGAGAACCACGAAATACACATGTAACTCTGTGAGATGAATTAACAGAACACTCAGGAGTTTCTCAGAAAGCTTCTTTCCAGATTTCATCTGAGGATATTTCCTTTTTCAACATAGCCCTCTATGGGCTTCCAAATATTACTTTTCCAATTCCACAAGAACTGTCATGGCGAAAGGCTTCTTGAGCGGAAAGCTGTAGCTCTGTGAGATGATTTCACAGAACACAAAGAAGTTTCTCAGAAAGCTTCTTTCTCTTTGTTATCGGAGGATATTTCCTTTGGGCCTATAGTCTTCAAAGGAATCCGAAATATCTGTACTTAGATTCCACAGAAATAAGGCTAGCAAAGAGATCCACGAAATACAGTTGTAAATATATGAGATGAATTAACAGAACACTCAGCAGTTTCTCAGAA
>NW_020262388.1:1186-1887 GCF_003255815.1 Theropithecus gelada | reverse complement strand
TCACAGAACAGAAAGAAGTTTCTCAGAAAGCTTCTTTCTCTTTGTTATCGGAGGATATTTCCTTTGGCCCTATAGTCTTCGAAGGGATAAGAAATACCTGTCCTCAGATTCCACAGAAATAAGGCTAGCAAAGAGATCCACGAAATACAGATATAACTCTGGGAGATGAATTAACAGAACACTCAGCAGTTTCTCAGAAAGCTTCTTTCCAAATTTCATCTGAGGATATTTCCTTTTTCACCATAGCCCTCTATGGGGTTCCAAATATAACTTTGCCAATTCCACAATAACTGTCTTAACGAAAGGCTTCTTGAGGGGAAAGTAGTAACTCTGTGAGCTCATTTCACAGAACACAAAGAAGTTTCTCAGAAAGCTTTTTTCTCTTTGTTATCGGAGGATATTTCCTTTGGCCCTATAGTCTTCAACAGGATCCGAAATATCTGTTTTCAAATTCCACAGAAATAAGGCTAGCAAATGGATCCAGGAAATACAGATAAAACTCTGTGAGATGAATTAACAGAACACTCAGCAGTTTCTCAGAAAGCTTCTTTCCAGATTTCATCGGAGGATATTTACTTTTTCACCATAGCCCTCTAAGGGCTTCCAAATATCACTTTTCCAATTCCACAAGAACTGTCATAGCGAAAGGCCTCTTGAGGGGAAACCTGTAACTCTGTGAGATGATTTCACAAAACACAAAG
>NW_020262388.1:0-1141 GCF_003255815.1 Theropithecus gelada | reverse complement strand
TGAGATGAATTAACAGAACACTCAGCAGTTTCTCAGAAAGCTTCTTTCCAGATTTCATCGGAGGATATTTACTTTTTCACCATAGCCCTCTAAGGGCTTCCAAATATCACTTTTCCAATTCCACAAGAACTGTCATAGCGAAAGGCCTCTTGAGGGGAAACCTGTAACTCTGTGAGATGATTTCACAGAACACAAAGAAATTTCTCAGAAAGCTTCTTTCTCTTTGTTATCGGAGGATATTTCCTTTGGCCCTATACTCCTCAAAGGATTCCGAAATATCTGTTCTCAGATTCCACAGAAATAAGGCTAGGAAAGAGATCCACGAAATACACATGTAACTCTGTGAGTTGAATTAACAGCACACTCAGGAGTTTCTCAGAAAGCTTCTTTCCAGATTTCATCTGAGGATATTTCGTTTTTCACCATAGCCCTCTATGGGCTTCCAAATATCACTTTGCCAATTCCACAAGTGCTGTCTTAGGAAAGGCTTCTTGAGGGGAAAGCTGTAACTCTGTGAGATGATTTCACAGAACACAAAGAAGTTTCTCAGAAAGCTTCTTCCTATGGTTATCGGAGGATAATTGATTTGGCCATATAGTCTTCCAAGGGAAACAAAATATCTGTTCTCAGATTCCACAGAAATAAGGCTAGCAAAGAGATCCACTATATACAGATGTAACTCTGTGAGTAGAAGTCACACATCACAAAGGAGTTTCTCAGAAAGCTTCTTTCCATTTTTTCTCTGAGGATATTTTCTTTTTCACCGTAGCCCTCCATGGGCTTCCAAATATCACTTGCAAATTCCACAGAACTGTCTTAGCGAAAGGCTTCTTGAGGGGAAAGCTGTAACTCTGTGAGATGATTTCACAGAACACAAAGAAGTTTCTCAGAAGGCTTCTTTCTCCTTGTTACCGGAGGATATTACCTTTGGCGTATAGTCTTCCAAGGGATCCGAAATATCTGTTCTCTGATTCCACAGAAATAAGACTAGCAAAGTGATCCACGAAATACAGTTGTAACTCTGTGAGTGGAAGTCACACATCACAAAGCAGTGTCTCAGAAGCTTCTTTCCAGTTTTTCTCTGAGAATATTCTCTTTTTCACCATAGCCCTCTATGGGCTTCCAAATATCACTTTGCGAA
>NW_020262387.1:0-8948 GCF_003255815.1 Theropithecus gelada | reverse complement strand
ACTCCAACAAATTTACAAGAAAAAAACAAACAACCCCATCAAAAAGTAATATAATTTTTAAAAAGACCTTTGAAAACTATTGGCCTAGTGCTAGCCCCCTCGATTTCTAAGGAACCTAAACTATATGGATATGACAAGGTTTTATTAATATATATAGCTTTCCTCTTCAGTTGGAAATTTTATTTTGTGTGTGTGTGTGTGTGTATCATGGATAATAAGCATGATATTCTGAGGGATTTTAGTTAAAAGCAGAAGTATAGATTTATGAGCCAGTATCTCAACACCAATCTCTTTCCTTGTTCTCCCTTAGGTTGTGCTTTTCATTTCTGTCCTAACAGTCTGATTAGAAAGGGATGCATGCCATCTGGTCGAGATTATAAGAAACAGCATGGTATCATCTTCTGACTGCCTGGAACCTCTCAAAGTAACTTTGCCTAGTGGATGATTAATGTGTAGTCCCTTTCTGTCATGTTTGATTTCTTTTTTCAATGTACTGTCTATATACAGTTCACAACTCATTTTAGCCTGAAACACCACTATTGGAATTGGGTCTTCCTCATTAATAAGTTGTGGCTAAGATATATTTATATGACATCAAACTCACCAAACAGGAAGCTACTGCAATCCAACCCAGATATAATACTAGCTTATCATTATTTTTCATCTCAGTATAATATGCAATTTATGTATACCTATTAGTCATCAGGGACCTGGTTTCCTCATCATTATACTAATGAGCTTAAAATATCTTAAACTCTGTTATGGTTTGCTTTGTTTCTCAGCTAACCAATAGTAACAAGAATCCAAAATCCCACAGTGGTAGATTTCCATCTTACCAAATGGCACCCACACAAGATATTTAGATTTGTTTGCTTAACATAGGTTACATTGATTGATGAAACAATTATATTTGGTAGTGTAAGGCAAATAGTTTCTTGGTGACTGATAGAATAAAAAGAACACCGTGGCAAGTAATGGAGATAATCAGTTAATAGCAAAGCAGAGGGTCTGAGACCAGGAGATTTAATAGTTTCAAAGTGGATCAGGATAGGGGAGGGCAAGATGGCCAACTAGAGTCAGATACGTGGAAGAGCTTTCACAGAGGGACTGAGAGGACTGGTGTGCTTTTAAAAGATCTGCAAAGGGAAGGAGCCGAGAGTGGACAGAGGGAAGACAGAAGCTGGGCTGAAGGGGGATAAACCTGGGAACGCTGCAGGGGCTACTGAGCACTGGGGCTCATTTTTTAACCACAACAGCTCCGGGGATACGGGTGAGTTGAGCTGGCAAGGAGCAACCCACTCTCGCCATGGGCCTCTGGATCCCTGGCAGGAGGGGATCCCTCAAACACCAAGGACACTTGAAATGGCAAGGGGAGCTGCATAGAGAAGTTCTAGGCAGCAAGCCAGCTTATGTGGAGCACAGATGGTTTGGTGTGGGTGTGTCTGTAGTGCAGCAACACCAGGGATGGCCATCCTTCTAGGCTCAATTTGCTCCCATAAGAGACTTTAGCACTACAGTAATTGTCAAACCTGATCTCTGCAGGGCGGCCTTGCACATCAGATGGGGTTGGTCTCACCTAAACATGCCTTAGTCTGCTGATCTATCCCAGGACCACAGCCTGACCACACCTGCTTATAGGGCAGTCTCAGATGCTCTGAGGGACCTCAGTACAGCTTCAGCAACTGTGGATCACGCCTGTGGAGAGCTCCAGTGAGGCAGCCCCTGGAACCACACACCAGCCTGCAAGTTCCCTCTCCATACTGCACATCAACTCCTCTCATCACTTTGCTGGCTTGTGTCTGCATGGGTAGGTGTTGCTTTTCTTGTCCTGTCAGTTTGCAGAAGTGTAGTTTGCCCACCCCCAACTGTCATTGCAGATGAAACCTTGGTGGGCAGAGAGCCACCTCCACAAGCTCCACCTCCATGAGCATCTGACCCTTATTCTAATGCTACACAGAAGACAAGGGATCCTCCCACAACCTGAGTGATTACTCCAGCTTGTGGGGTACAGAGAAGGCACCCAGACTTATGCTGGCTAGCACATCAACCCAAGCCAATTCTACCTCCAGTGCAACAGTGTACACAGTCTCCAGCAGGGACCCCCTGCTCCCACCTCCCAGTCAGCCATCTTGCCTCCACTACTGCAGTGAGTGCCCAGAGGGAGGCAGGAACCCCTGCATCTACCAGCACTCTACTGCAGCTGCCTCACTTCAGCAACCCCAGCACAATGGACTCCAAATCTTGAGGAGCCAGAGAACAACATGAGAGCCAAGTACAAGTTCCTCGTAATTAGAGCACACAGTCCAGGAGTTGGGAACTGAGAGTTGGCCCTCTAAAATTTCCAAGAAATGAAGTCAATTGACTGACTGTACCTTATACCATCATCAAACAGTCCAGGTCATCAAATAGGAAAAGGAAATAAAAAACATCCAAATATCAACAGCCCCAAAGATTGAAGGTTGATAAGTCCATAAATATTATAAAAAGTCAGTGCAAGAACACTGAATACCTAAAGAGTCAAAATGCCTTATTTCCTTCAAATGACCACATCACCTCACCAGCAAGTGTGTGGGACTGGGCTGAGGCTGAGATGGCTGAAATGGCAGAGGTAGAATTCAGAATATAGACAGAAACAAAGTTCACTGATTTGCAGGAGTATGTTGAAACCCAAAGCAAGGAAAATAAAAATCATGATAAAACATTGCAGGAGCTGACAGACAAAATAGCTGGTATAGACAAGAATGTAACTAACCTGAAAGAGCTGAAAAACACACTACAAAAATTTCATAATTCAGTCACAAGCATCAACAGTAGAATAGACCAAGTGGAGGAAAGAATCTCAGCTTGAAGACTGCCTTTCTAAAATAAGACCAGCAGTAAAGAATACAGAAGGAAAGAAAATGAAAAATACATTGGGATTATGCAAAGAGACAATCTATGACTGATTGGTGTATCTGAAAAAGATGGGGAAAACAAAACCAACTTGGACAACATATTTCAGGCTATCATCCATGAGAATGTCCCCAACTTAACTAGAAACCTAACATTGAATTTCAGGAAATGCAGGAAACCCCAGTCAGATACTTCACAAGGAGATCATCCCCAACGCACATAATCAGCAGATTCCCCAAGGTCAAAATGAAAGAAATAATGTTAAGGGCAGTGAGAGAGAAAGGTCAGGTTGTATACAAAAGTAAGCCCATCAGACTAACAGCAAACTTCTCAGTTGAAACCCTACAAGCCAGAAGATATTGGATGCCAATGTACAACATCCTTAAAGAAAAAAAGTCCATCCCAGAATTTCATATCTGGCCAAGCTAAATTTCCTAAGTGATGAAGAAATAAGATCTTTTCAGATAAGCAAATGCTGAGGGAATTTGTTACCTCCAGACCTGTCTTACAAGAGCTCCCAAAGGAAGTATACTATATGGAAAGGAAAGATCATTACCAGCCACTATAAAAACACACAGAAGTAAACAGAACAGTATACATAACAGTAAAGCAACCACATAAACAATTCTTTAAATAACGAGCTAACATCATCATGACAGGATCAAACCCACACATATCAATACTAACCTTAAATGTAAATGGGCTAAATGCCCCAGTTAAAAGATACAGAGTGACAAATTGGATAAAGAGCTAAGACTCGTGGGTATGCTGTCTTCAAGAGACCCATCTCACATGGAATGATACACATAGGCTCAAAATAAAGTGATGAAGAAAAATCTACCAAGTAAATGAAAACAGGAAGAAAGCAGGGGTTGAAGTCCGTTTCTCACAAAACAGAATTTAAACCAACAAAGATTTAAAAAATACAAAGAAGGGCATTACATAATGAAAACGTGTTCCATTCAGCAAGAAGACCTAACTATACTAAATACATATTCTCTCTTTCTAAAATAAGGCAGGCAGACAAGAATAGAGAAAAAAATGAAAGTAAATAAAACATTCGAGAAATATGGGATTATGTAAAGAGACTGAATCTATGACTGATTGGTATACCTGAAAGAGTTGGGGAGAATGGAACCAACTTGGAGAACATGTTTCAGGATATCATCCATAGGAACTTTCACAACCTAGCTAGAAAGTCCAACATTGAAGTTCAGGAATTGCAGAAAACCCCAGTGAGCACCCGGATTCATAAAGCAAGTTCTTGAATACCTTCAAAGAGACTTAGACTCCTTCAGAATAAGGGTCAGAGACTTAAAAACCCACTGACCATATTATATAGATCATTAAAACAGAGAATTAGCAAAGATATTTAGGACCTGAACTCAGCATTTTATCAAATGGACCTGATGCATAGCTGTAGAACTCTCCACCCCAAACCAATGGAATATATATATATATTCGTATTACCATGTGACACATCTATCATTGATCAGATAATCAGAAGTAAAGCCCTCTTCAGCAAATTTGAAATAACTAAAATAGTAACAAACAGTCTACTAGACCACAGTGCAATCAAATTAGTGCAAACCAATTCAAGAGCTGTTTTGTGGAAAATAAATAAATAAACAGACCTCAACCTAGACTAGTGAAGAAGTAAAAGAGAAGATTTAAATAAACACAATCAGAAACATCAAGGAGGATATTACCACTGACCCTACAGAAATACAAGCAACCATCAGAAAATATTATGATCAACTCTATGTGCATAAACTAGAGGATCTATAACAAGTGGATATATTTCCAGACACATACACCCTCCCAAAACTGAAACAGGAAGGAAAGAATTGAACCATGAACAGACCAAGAACAAGTTCTGAGATTAAGGCAGTGACAATTATCCTACCAACCACAAAAAGCCTAGGACCTGGTGAATTCAGAGATGCATTCTAGCAGATATACATTCCTACTGAAGTTATTCCAAAAAAAATTGAGGAGGAGGGACTTCTCCCTAACTCATTCTACAAGGTGAGCATCATCCTGACACCAAAACCTGGCAGAGATACAACAGAAAAAGAAAACATCAAGGCAATATTCTTGATGAACATCAGTGCAAAAATCCTCAACAAAATACTTGCAAACTGAATCCAGCAACACATCAACAAGCTTATCCAACACAATAAAGTTGGCTTCATCTCCAGGATGAAACATTCACAAACCAATAAATATGACTCATCACATAAACAAAACTAAAGACAAAAATCACATGATTATCTCAATAGATTCAGAGAAAGCTTTCAATAAAATTCAACATCTACTCATATTAAAATCTCTCAGTAAACCAGGTATTGAAGAAACATACCTCAAAATAGTAAGAGCCATCTATGACAATCCACAGTCAACACCATATGGAATAACAAAATCTGGAACCATTCCCCTTGAAAAATGGCACAAGGCAAGGATGCCCTCTCTCACCACTCCTATGTAACATACTACTGGAAGTCCTGGCCATGGCAATCAAACAAGAGAAAGAAATAAAGGCATCCAAACTGAAAGAGAAACTTTCAAACTACTCCTGTTTGCAGATGACATGATCCTATATCTAGAAAACCCTGTATTCTTAGCCCTAAAGCATCTTAAGCTGATAAGCAACTTCAGTAATGTCTCAGGATACAAAATTAATGTATAAAAGTCACTAGCATTCCTATATAACAACAGTCAAGCCAAGAGCCAAATCAGGAACATACTCCCATTTACAATTACCACAAAAAGGATAAAATACCTAGGAAAACAGCTAACCAGGCAGGTGAATTGATCTCTACAAGGAGGACTACAAAACACTGTTCAGAGAAGTCAGAGGGGACACAACCAAATGGAGAAACTTTACATACTCATGAATAGGAAGAATCAATATCATTAAAATGACCATACTGCACAAAGCAATTTGTAAATTTGTAGATTTAATGCTATTCCTATTAAACCACCATTGAGATTCTTTGCAGAACTAGGAAAAAACTATGTTAAAATTCGTATAAAACCAAAAAGGAGCCTAAATAACCAAGGCAATCCTAAGCAAAAGTCACAAAGCTGGAGACATCACACTACTTGTCTTCAAACTATACTACAGTGCTACAGTAACCAAAAAAGGATGACACTGGCACAAGAACAGACACATAGACCAATGGAACAGAATAGAGAACCCAGAAATAAGACTGCATACCTACAACCATCTGATCTTCAACAAACCTGACAAAAACAACTGATGGGGAAAGGACTGTCTATTCAATAAATGGTGCTGGGATAACTGGCTAGCCATATACAAAAGACTGAAACTGGACCCCTTTCTTGTAGCATATACAAAAATTAACTCAAGATGGATTAAAGACTTAAATTTAACACCCAAAACTACAAAAAACCCTGGAAGAGAACCTAAGTAATACCATTCAGGACATAGGAAGGAACAAGATTTCACGATGAAGATGCCAAAAGCAATTTTGACAAAAGTAGAAATTGACAAATGGGATCTAATTGAATGAACGAGCTTCTGCACAGTAAAATAAACTATCAACAGAGTAAACACACAACCTACAGAATGGTAGAAAGTTTTTCAAACTATGGGTCTCACAAAATTCTGATATCCAGCATCTATAAGAAACATAAACAACTTTACAAGAAACAAACAAACAAACCCATAAAAAAGTGGGCAAAGAACATATAGAGACACTTTTCAAAAGAAGAGCTACATACAGCCAATAATTATATTAAAAAAGCCCAATATCACTGATCATTAGAGAAATGCAAATCAAAACCACAATGAGATACCATCTTACACTACTCAGAATGGCTATTATTAAAAGTCAAAAAATAACACGCTGGTGAATTTGGGGAAAAGAGGGAACACTTTTACACCATTGGTGGGAGTGTCAATTAGTTAAAACATTTTGAAAGATAGTGTCTTGATTCCTCAAAGGCCTAAAGGCAGAAATACCATTTGGCCCAGGAATCCCATTAGTGAATATACATCCAATGGAATAAAAATCATTCTATTATAAAGACATATGCATATGTATGTTTATTGAGGCATTATTCACAATAGAAAAGACATGGAATCAACCTAAATATCCATCACTGATAGACTGGAAAAAGATCATTTGGTACGTATACTCCATGGAATACTATGAAGCCATAAAAAAGAATAAGAACATGTCTTTTTCAGAGACATGGATGGAGCTGTAGACCATTATTCTTAGCAAACTAGTGCATAAACAGACAACCAAATACTGCATGTTATCACTTATATAAGTGGGAGCTAAATGATAAGAACAAAGGACACAAATAAGGGAACAACACCCACTGGGCCTATTGGAGGGTGGAGAATGGAAGGAGACAGAAAATTGGGAAAATAACTAATGGGTACTAGATTTAATACCTGGGTGATGAAATAATCTATACAACAAACCCCCATGAAACATGTTTATGTAACAAATTTGCACATGTACCACTGAACTTAAAAGTTGAAAAACAGAAAATGGTTCAGGTAAAAACAAACATTAAACAGTAATGAACAAGTTAAAGAACATTAATACCAGAGAAAAAGGCAAAATGTGCAGACTGACATCATAGTTTCCAATTTATTAATGCATATTTAGAGATAATCACAGCATGCATAATAAAATAAAATTTACGTTTACTGAGGGCTATATGTTAGGGGAAGAGTGGTATATTCTTCCATGTAGTATAGAATTTATTTCACACTATGTGCAGTAATTGTTTTCTCATTACAGATGAGTATGTTGGAGTAAAGAACTTTCTCAAGTCTAGTTCTGGAATCTTTAACTTTCTATTAGCCAAAAGCAATGCTAAATGCATAACCTCTTCTTCCCCCAGATTTACTCCACTTATTCTGTTCTCTTCTCCTACACTTTCTTTTCTACTTTAATCATAGGAAAAGGGGGATATTAGTTAATCACACACCAGAAGTCAAAGCCCTTTATTATTTGTTTTTATGATTATTCATAATATAGGGCCCTCTCATTTGATTTTCTATTTTTTTACTTCACCTTGGATCTTTTTCTCTGTCCACAACCCAAATATCTATTTTATTGTGTTTAATATATGTTTTCAGAAGTGCATGTATGTTTTCATTTATTTATTTATTTTTTATTTTTTTATATTTTATTATTATTATACTTTAAGTTCTAGGGTACGTGTGCATAACGTGCAGGTTTGTTACATATGTATACTTGTGCCATGTTGCTGTGCTGCACCCATCAACTTGTCAGCACCCATCAACTCATCATTTACATCAGGTATAACTCCCAATGCAATCCTTCCCCCCTCCCCACTCCCCATGATAGGCCCCGGTGTGTGATGTTCCCCTTCCTGAGTCCAAGTGATCTCATTGTTCAGTTCCCACCTATGAGTGAGAACATGCGGTGTTTGGTTTTCTGTTCTTGTGATAGTTTGCTAAGAATGATGGATTCCAGCTGCATCCATGTCCCTACAAAGGACACAAACTCATCCTTTTTTATGGCTGCATAGTATTCCATGGTGTATATATGCCACATTTTCTTAATCCAATCTGTCACTGATGGACATTTGGGTTGATTCCAAGTCTTTGCTATTGTGAATAGTGCTGCAATAAACATACGTGTGCATGTGTCTTTATAGCAGCATAATTTATAATCCTTTGGGTATATCCCCAGTAATGGGATGGCTGGGTCATATGGTACATCTAGTTCTAGATCCTTGAGGAATCGCCATACTGTTTTCCATAATGGTTGAACTAGTTTACAATCCCACCAACAGTGTAAAAGTGTTCCTATTTCTCCACATCCTCTCCAGCACCTGTTGTTTCCTGACTTTTGAATGATCGCCATTCTAACTGGTGTGAGATGGTATCTCATTGTGGTTTTGATTTGCATTTCTCTGATGGCCAGTGATGATGAGCATTTTTTCATGTGTTTGTTGGCTGTATGAATGTCTTCTTTTGAGAAATGTCTATTCATATCCCTATTTAATAAATGGTGCTGGGAAAATTGGCTAGCCATAAGTAG
>NW_020262386.1:439-2980 GCF_003255815.1 Theropithecus gelada | reverse complement strand
TGGATATAAGAAGGCAACTGACAATGCCCACTATAGGCTTGAAAGATGAGAAGTGTCAGGAAAAAGCACTGGCCGTAACCATAGATGCTCTGAAGTTGTGCAGTGCACCCCGTACATATCCGGATATGGCCATCCTGGCCAAGATGGTGAGCCTTCAGACTATGCTGCATGTAGTATGGCAAGATCACAGCACACAAAGAGAAAGTGGTGGGAGCTGGAGCTGGAGCTGGAGAGAAACATGCAGGAGCCACATCAAAAGTTCTGAACTGGGTGAGGTGGTGTCCACGTGGTTCCTGCTACTCAGGAAGCTGAGATGGGGAGATCACATGAGCCCAGGAGTTCAAGACCAGCCTGGGCAACATAATGAGACCCTGTCTTAAAAAAAGAAAAAAAAAAAAAAACAGGCCAGGCGCAGTGGCTCATGCCTGTAATCCCAGCACTTTGGGAGGTCGAGGCAGGCGGATCACCTGAGGTTGGGAGTTCGAGACCAGCCTGACCAACATGGAGAAACTCCGTCTCTACTAAAAATACAAAATTAGCTGGACGTGGTGGCACATGCCTGTAATCCCAGCTACTAGGGAGGCTAAGGCAGGAGAATCACTTGAACCCGGGAGGCAGAGGTTGTGGTGAGCCAAGATTGCGCCATGGCACTCCAGCCTGGGCAACGAGAGCGAAACTCGGTCTCAAAAATAAATAAATAAATAATAGATAAATAAAACTTTGAATGGTGAGTCCATACAATGAAGCCTAATCACCTTGAGTATAGGGCAGGGCAATTAATTCGGGAAGAAAGAGACCTGCATATTGATGGATATATTTTGTGATCCAACCTTATGTATGTTCTGAAAAGAAATACAAAATCTATGTCTAAATACCTGTCCTGTGCCCATCTTTTCAAATTCTTCTGTTTTTTCCTCTTTTCTTTCTTTTTTTCTTTTTTTCTTTTTTGAGACACAGTCTTGCTCTGCAGCCCAGGCTGGAGGGCAGTGGCGCCATCACGGCTCACTGCAGCCTTGACTTCCTGGGCTCAAGTGATCCTCCTACCTCAGCCTCTCGAGTAGCTGGGGTTACAAGCATGCACCACCATGTCCAACTAATTTTAAAACTTTTTATAGAGACAGAGTCCCACTATGTTGCCCAGGCTGGTCTTGAATCCCTGGCTTGAGCAACCCTCCTTCGTTGGCTTCCCAAAGTATTGAGATTACAGGCATGAGCCACCATGCCCAGATGATTTAACTTCAATTTCTCCCATCCAAATAGCACTAAGGAGGGGCTTGAAAAATCCACGTACCAGCCAGGCGCAGTGGCTCATGCCTGTAATCCCAGCACTTTGGGAGTCCTAGGCGGGCGGATCACGAAGTCAGAAGATCGAGACCATCCTGGCCAACACGGTGAAACCCTATCTCTACTAAAAATACAAAAAATTAGCCAGGCGTGGTGGTGGGCGCCTGTGGTCCCAGCGACTCAGGAGGCTGAGGCAGGAGAATGGCGTAAACCCAGGAGGCAGAGCTTGAAGTGAGCCGAGATCGCGCCACTGCACTCCAGCCTGGGCGACAGTGCAAGACTCCGTCCAAAAAAAAAAAAAAAAAAAGAAAAAAGAAAAATCCATGTACTCACTGACCCTTATCGAACATTTACCAGATGCCAGGCACCATTCTCAGCATGCTACATATATTAACCCACTAAAGCTCATAAAAACCCTCTGAAGGTTGGGAAGCCAATGCAGGCGGATCACATGAGGTCAGGAATTAGAGACCAGCCTGGCCAACATAGCGAAACCCCCTCTCTACCAAAAACACAAAAAATTAGCCAGGTGTGGTGGTGTGCACCTGTAATCCTAGCTACTCTGGAGGCTGAGGCAGGAGAATCGCTCGAACCCTAGAGGTGAACATCACAGTGAGCTGAGATCCTGTCACTGCATTCCAGCTTGGGTGATGCAGTGAGACTCTGTCAAAAAACAAAACAAAACAAAATTCATGAAGGAAGAACTTCTTAGGACCATGTTACAGAGGGAGAAACCAAGGCACCTGCGTTCAGTAACTTGCCCAGGGTAACACGGCCAGGAAGCAAAGACAGGATTTTACTCCCAGACATTCTGATTGCAGATTTTTTTATTCCATCTACATGGAGGACAAAATTCTACACTCCCCCGAAACCAAAGGCATGTGGGAATACGTGGGTAAGGAACTGACTGCTTCTGTTCTTTTTATAAAAGTTGAGATGAGCCGGGCGCGGTGGCTCAAGCCTGTAATCCCAGCACTTTGGGAGGCCGAGACGGGCGGATCACAAGGTCAGGAGATCGAGACCATCCTGGCTAACACGGTGAAACCCCGTCTCTACTAAAAAAAATACAAAAAACTAGCCGGGCGAGGTGGCGGGCGCCTGTGGTCCCAGCTACTCCGGAGGCTGAGGCAGGAGAATGGCGTAGACCCGGGAGGCGGAGCTTGCAGTGAGCTGAGATCGCGCCACTGCACTCCATCCAGCCTGGGCGACAGAGCCAGACTCCGTCTCAAAAAAAAAAAAAAAAAAAAAAAAAAAAAA
>NW_020262386.1:0-355 GCF_003255815.1 Theropithecus gelada | reverse complement strand
AAAAAAAAAAAAAAAAAAAAAAAAAAAAAAAGTTGAGATGAGGCCGGGCGCGGTGGCTCAAGCCTGTAATCCCAGCACTTTGGGAGGCCGAGACGGGCGGATCAGGAGGTCAGGAGATCGAGACCATCCTGGCTAACACGGTGAAACCCCGTCTCTACTAAAAAAAAATACAAAAAACTAGCTGGGCGAGGTGGCGGGCGCCTGTAGTCCCAGCTACTCGGGAGGCTGAGGCAGGAGAATGGCGTAAACCCGGGAGGCGGAGCTTGCAGTGAGCTGAGATCCGGCCACTATGCTCCAGCCTGGGGGACAGAGCGAGACTCCGTCCCAGAAAAAAAAAAAAAAAAAAAAAAAAAAA
>NW_020262385.1:0-2981 GCF_003255815.1 Theropithecus gelada | reverse complement strand
ATGGCATTGAATCTATAAATTACCTTGGGCAGTATGGCCATTTTCACAGTATCGATTCTTCCTATCCATGAGCATGGTATGTTCTTCCATTTGTTTGTGTCCTCTTTTATTTCAGTGAGCAGTGGTTTGTAGTTCTCCTTGAAGAGGTCCTTTACATCTCTTGTAAGTTGGATTCCTAGGTATTTTATTCTCTTTGAAGCAATTGTGAATGGAAGTTCATTCCTGATTTGGCTCTCTGTTTGTCTGTTACTGGTGTATAAGAATGCTTGTGATTTTTGCACATTGATTTTGTATCCTGAGACTGTGCTGAAGTTGCTTATCAGCTTAAGGAGATTTTGGGCTGAGACAATGGGATTTTCTAAATATACAATCATGTCATGTGCAAACAGGGACAATTTGACTTCTTCTTTTCCTAACTGAATACCCTTGATTTCTTTCTCTTGCCTAATTGCCCTAGCCAGAACTTCCAACACTGTGTTGAATAGGAGTGGTGAGAGAGGGCATCCCTGTCTTGTGCCAGTTTTCAAAGGGAATTTTTCCAGTTTTTGCCCATTCAGTATGATATGGCTGTGGGTTTGTCATAAATAGCTCTTATGATTTTGAGGTACGTTCCATCAATACCGAATTTATTGAGCGTTTTTAGCATGAAGGGCTGTTGAATTTTCTCAACGGCCTTTTCTGCATCTATTGAGATAATCATGTGGTTCTTGTCTTTGGTTCTGTTTATATGCTGGATTATGTTTATTGATTTGCGAATGTTGAACCAGCCTTGCATCCCAGGGATGAAGCCCACTTGATCATGGTGGATAAGCTTTTTGATGTGTTGCTGAATCCGGTTTGCCAGTATTTTATTGAGGATTTTTGCATCGATGTTCATCAGGGATATTGGTCTAAAATCTTTTTTTGTTGTGTCTCTGCCAGGCTTTGGTATCAGGATGATGTTGGCCTCATAAAATGAGTTAGGAAGGATTCCCTCTTTTTCTGTTGATTGGAATAGTTTCAGAAGGAATGGTACCAACTCCTCCTTGTACCTCTGGTAGAATTCAGCTGTGAATCCATCTGGTCCTGGACTTTTTTTGGTTGGTAGGCTATTAATTATTGCCTCAATTTCAGAGCCTGCTATTGGTCTATTCAGGGATCCAACTTCTTCCTGGTTTAGTCTTGGAAGAGTGTAAGTGTCCAGGAAATTATCCATTTCTTCTAGATTTTCCAGTTTATTTGCGTAGAGGTGTTTATAGTATTCTCTGATGGTAGTTTGTATTTCTGTGGGGTCGGTGGTGATATCCCCTTTATCATTTTTAATTGCATCAATTTGATTCTTCTCTCTTTTCTTCTTTATTAGTCTTGCTAGTGGTCTGTCAATTTTGTTGATCTTTTCAAAAAACCAACTCCTGGATTCATTGATTTTTTTGGAGGGTTTTTTGTGTCTCTATCTCCTTCAGTTCTGCTCTGATCTTAGTTATTTCTTGCCTTCTGCTAGCTTTCGAATGTGTTTGCTCTTGCTTCTCTAGTTCTTTTAATTGCGATGTTAGAGTGTCAATTTTTGATCTTTCCTGCTTTCTCTTGTGTGCATTTAGTGCTATAAATTTCCCTCTACACACTGCTTTAAATGTGTCCCAGAGATTCTGGTATGTTGTATCTTTGTTCTCATTGGTTTCAAAGAACATCTTTATTTCTGCCTTCATTTCGTTATGTACCCAGTAGTCATTCAGGAGCAGGTTGTTCAGTTTCCATGTAGTTGTGCGGTTTTGATTGAGTTTCTTAGTCCTGAGTTCTAGTTTGATTGCACTGTGGTCTGAGAGACAGTTTGTTATAATTTCTGTTCTTGTACATTTGCTGAGGAGTGATTTACTTCCAATTATATGGTCAATTTTGGAGTAAGTACGATGTGGTGCTGAGAAGAATGTATATTCTGTTGATTTGGGGTGGAGAGTTCTATAGATGTCTATTAGGTCTGCTTGCTGCAGAGACGTGTTCAATTCCTGGATATCCTTGTTAACTTTCTGTCTCGTTGATCTGTCTAATGTTGACAGTGGAGTGTTGAAGTCTCCCATTATTATTGTATGGGAGTCTAAGTCTCTTTGTAAGTCTCTAAGGACTTGCTTTATGAATCTGGGTGCTCCTGTATTGGGTGCATATATATTTAGGATAGTTAGCTCTTCCTGTTGAATTGATCCCTTGACCATTATGTAATGGCCTTCTTTGTCTCTTTTGATCTTTGATGGTTTAAAGTCTGTTGTAGCAGAGACTAGTATTGCAACCCCCGCTTTTTTTTGTTCTCCATTTGCTTGGTAAATCTTCCTCCATCCCTTTATTTTGAGCCTATGTATTTCTCTGCGTGTGAGATGGGTCTCCTGAATACAGCAGACTGATGAGTTTTGACTCTTTATCCAGTTTGCCAGTCTGTGTCTTTTAATTGGAGCATTTAGTCCATTTACATTTAAGGTTAAGATTGTTATGTGTGAACTTGATCCTGCCATTATGATATTAACTGGTTATTTTGCTCGTTAGTTGATGCAGTTTCTTCCTAGCCTCGATGGTCTTTACATTTTGGCATGTTTTTGCAATGGCTGGTACCGGTTGTTCCTTTCCATGTTTAGTGCTTCCTTCAGGGTCTCTTGTAAGGCAGGCCTAGTGGTGACAAAATCTCTAAGCATTTGCTTATCTGTAAAGGATTTTATTTCTCCTTCACTTATGAAACTTAGTTTGGCTGGATATGAATTTCTGGGATTAAAATTCTTTTCTTTAAGAATGTTGAATATTGGCCCCCACTCTCTTCTGGCTTGTAGAGTTTCTGCCGAGAGATCTGCTGTGAGTCTGATGGGCTTCCCTTTGTGGGTAACCCGACCTTTCTCCTTGGCTGCCCTTAAGATTTTTTCCTTCATTTCAACTTTGGTGAATCTGGCAATTATGTGTCTTGGAGTTGCTCTTCTTGAGGAGTATCTTTGTGGCGTTCTCTGTATTTCCTGGATTTGAATGTT
>NW_020262384.1:0-2981 GCF_003255815.1 Theropithecus gelada | reverse complement strand
AGGCGCCCGCCACCTCGCCCGGCTAGTTTTTTTTTTTTTGTATTTTTTAGTAGAGACGGGGTTTCACCGTGTTAGCCAGGATGGTCTCGATCTCCTGACCTCGTGATCCACCCGTCTCAGCCTCCCAAAGTGCTGGGATTACAGGCTTGAGCCACTGCGCCCGGCCAAAAAAATTTTTTTTTAGAGACAGAGTCTCACTACATTGCCCAGGCTGGTCTTGAACTTCTGACTTCTAGCCATCCTGCAAACAAGTCCCAGCGTGCTGGGATTAGAGGCATGAGCCCCTGTACCCTGCTTAAATCCGACTTTGAATTTTCCGTCCTCATCTGTCTTTTTCTGTCAGCAGCATGTTTCCCAGCTGATCACTCTATTTTTTTCTCAGCTTTGAAGATACTGCTCATATTTTTAAAAATCTGTTTACATGGCCGGGCGCGGTGGCTCAAGCCTGTAATCCCAGCACTTTGGGAGGCCGAGACGGGCGGATCATGAGGTCAGGAGATTGAGACCATCTTGGCTAACACGGTGAAACCCCGTCTCTACTAAAAAATACAAAAAACTAGCCGGGCGAGGTGGCGGGCGCCTGTAGTCCCAGCTACTCGGGAGGCTGAGGCAGGAGAATGGCGCAAACCTGGGAGGCGGAGCTTGCAGTGAGCTGAGATCCGGCCACTGCACTCCAGCCCGGGCGACAGCGCGAGACTCCGTCTCTCTAAAAAAAAAAAAAAAAAAAAAAATCTGTTTACAGTTTTTCTCATCACTGTAGTATCTTACCAGTTACCTCTGCTGGTGTCTTCTGAAGTGTCTTCTCTGAATATGGAAATGTCACCCAGTTTAGTTGTTAAACCTGTTCTGTCTGCCCACACCCTCTGCTTTTCCTTGATCTCATCTATGGCTTTAAACACCACCACCATGTCTCCATTTTCCCTCACCACCCACCCCGGTCCCCTGAATTCCAAAATCCTGTATCCAGTGGTGTTCTCAACATCTCTGCTGGGACATCCACAGGGATCTCCACCTCTACGTGTCCAAAAGAGACCTCCTGAACTCCCTCAAACGTGTTCTCCCTACAGTGCTGCGTAGCTCAGATGACGGATGCCTTGTACTTTCTGGGGGTTAACTAAACCTGTCAAAATGTGCTTAAAATATATGAGATACTATTTGTGTTTTAATTTCTAAGGTAAAGAATAAATGACATGTTTACTTAAAATGAGTGAGGAAATAGATTGTTTCAAAATTTCTTTTGATGTGTGGGAGAAAATATTTGAAGAGCTCAACCCTGCCTGATCTGCTTCCCCAGGACCTCTCTGACCTCATCTCCTGCCTCTGTTCTTCCCGCTCCCTCTACTGCAACTAGACAGCCCCCTTTCCTTTTCCGAGAGCGTTTTGTATTTTTAAAATAAGTGCTTGATTGAAGTATGATTGTAGGAATCACACAGTTTATTGCCACATGAAGAATTCATTTTTTTTTTTATTTTTTAATTTTTTTTTTTAGGTTCACAAATTTTAAGAAAGGGAGAATAAAGTGGAGAAATCTCAGAGGGAATCCACTCAACAGATGAGGTACCTTAACTACATGGTGGGTGAATTCCAAAATGGTTAACATCTGTTTGCTGAGTTAGGCTAAATCAGGCCTATGTGGAAAGTCACAGTTTGAGGATTACCTCAGGGGGAGGTCTTCCCTTTTTGTGTGGCTATGACACAGGAAAGATGTATGTTGATTCTAAGCCCTAAACAGCGTATTTTGGCATTCAGGATTCACTTCCAAAGAGACATATTATGCAAGGAAGCAACTCGGAAAATGAAAGAGAAGGAGTCAGGAATGGCCCTTACTCAGGTAAGGTAATATTCTCAGTGGATTGTTCTGTCTCTGTTTCTTCCTGAAATGCCAGGCCTTGGAGTTGCTATCTTTGACTCTGAAGCATCCTGCCTGACACGTTTGCTGGCACTTACCCATGGCTTCTTCCAGTCCCTTCATTTCCGCTTGAGATTTCAGTTCACTGTGACCCAGTGACACGAACTTGGAAAGAGCCTGCACTGGGCATGGTCCTGGGAAGGGCTCACACCCAGACATGGATGGATATGGAGTATGGGTCCCATGGTGTCAGTGCTGCTGGGCAGCGGGATTGTTAAGGGATCACATCTGGATGCACTGTCAGTGTTCTGTGGACTAGAATTAGAGAAGCTGCGTGTCATAGTTCCAAGTTCCTTTCTTTCGTTTTTCTTTTCTTTTTTTTTTTTGAGACAGAGTCTTGCTTTGTTGCCCAGACTGGAGTGCAATGGCATGATCCCTGCTCATTGCAACCTCCGCCTCCCAGGTTCAAAGGTTTCTTCCACCTCAGCCTCTCGTGTAGCTGGGATTACAGGTGTGCACCACCACTCCAGTTTAATTTTTGTGTTTCTAGTAGAGATGGGGTTTCGCCATGTTGGTCAGGTTGATCTTGAATGTCAGCCTGAAGTGATTCGGTCAGCTCGGCCTCCCGAAGTGCTGGGTTTACAGGCATGAGCCACCTCACCCAGCCACAAGTTACATATTAATGTGCGTGAGTATTTGGTAAATTCTGGAAAAAGAGTTCACAAAAGGGAAATATTTTCTGCCTGATTTTGGATTACAGTGGAAGCTAAACAAGTGAGTAACTTAACTCAGATTATCTTAATGTTTGGTAAAGTAATGGAATGTTTAGATAAAGACATCAGTGATAGTGTTTTATTCCCTTTATAAACTGTTCTATTTTAAAATATGAAATCAAGTTTAATGTCTTGGCCGGGCGCGGTGGCTCAAGCCTGTAATCCCAGCACTTTGGGAGGCCGAGGCGGGTGGATCACGAGGTCAGGAGATCGAGACCATCCTGGCTAACATGGTGAAACCCCGTCTCTACTAAAAATACAAAAAACTAGCCGGGTGTGGTGGCAGGCGCCTGTAGTCCCAGCTACTCGGAGGCTGAGGCAGGAGAATGGCGTGAACCTGGGAGGCGGAGCTTGCAGTG
>NW_020262383.1:0-2981 GCF_003255815.1 Theropithecus gelada | reverse complement strand
CAACGAGTTTCTTCACAGAATTGGAAAAAACTGCTTTAAAGTTCATACGGAACCAAAAAAGAGCCCGCATTGCCAAGACAATCCTAAGTCAAAAGAACAAAGCTAGAGGCATCACGCTACCTGACTTCAAACTATACTACAAGGCTACAGTAACCAAAACAGCATGGTACTGGTACCAAAACAGAGATATAGACCAATGGAACAGAACAGAGCCCTCAGAAATAATACCACACCTCTACAGCCATCTGATCTTTGACAAACCTGAGAGAAACAAGAAATGGGGAAAGGATTCTCTATTTAATAAATGGTGCTGGGAAAATTGACTAGCCATAAGTAGAAAGCTGAAACTGGATCCTTTCCTTACTCCTTATACGAAAATTAATTCAAGATAGATTAGAGACTTAAATGTTAGACCTAAACCCTAAAAATCCTCGAAGAAAACCTAGGTAATACCATTCAGGACATAGGCATGGGCAAAGACTTCATGTCTAAAACACCAAAAGCAACAGCAACAAAAGCGAAAATTGACAAATGGGATCTCATTAAACTAAAGAGCTTCTGCACAGCAAAAGAAACTACCATCAGAGTGAACAGGCAATCTACAGAATGGGAAAAAATGTTTGCAATCTACTCATCTGACAAAGGGCTAATATCCAGAACCTACAAAGAACTCAAACAAATTTACAAGAAAAAAACAAACAACCCCATCATAAAGTGGGCAATGGATATGAACAGACAGTTCTTAAAAGAAGACATTCATACAGCCAACAGACACATGAAAAAATGCTCATCATCACTGGCCATCAGAGAAATACAAATCAAAACCACAATGAGATACCATCCCACACCAATTAGAATGACAATCATTAAAAAGTCAGGAAACAACAGGTGCTGGAGAAGATGTGGAGAAATAGGAACACTTTTACACTGTTGGTGGAATTGTAAACTAGTTCAACCATTATGGAAAACAGTATGGCGATTCCTCAAGGATCTAGAGCTAGAAGTACCATATGACACAGCCATCCCATTACTGGGGATATACCCAAAGGATTCTAAATTATGCTGCTATAAAGACACATGCACACGTATGTTTATTGCGGCACTATTCACAATAGCAAAGACTTGGAATCCACCCAAATGTCCATCAGTGACAGACTGGATTAAGAAAATGTGGCACATATACACCATGGAATACTACACAGCCATAAAAAAGGATGAGTTTGTGTCCTTTGTAGGGACATGGATGCAGCTGGAAACCATCATTCTCAGTGAACTATCGCAAGAGCAGAAAACCAAACACCGCATGTTCTCACTCATAGGTGGGAACTGAACAATGAGATCACTTGGACTCTGGAAGGGGAACATCATACACCAGGGCCTATCATGGGGAGGGGGTAGGGGGGAGGGATTGCATTGGGAGTTATACCTGATGTAAATGACGAGTTGATGGGTGCTGACGAGTTGATGGGTGCAGCACGCCAACATGGCACAAGTATACATATGTAACTAACCTGCACATTATCCACATGTACCCTAGAACGTAAATAATAATAATAATAATAATAACAGGAAAATGTAATTAATTTTTAAATTATTATTATTATTTCTTTTTTTTTAATTTATTTATTAATATTATACTTTAAGTTGTAGGGTACATGTGCATAACGTGCAGGTTTCTTACATATGTATACTTGTGCCATGTTGGTCTACTGCACCCATCAACTCGTCATTTACATCAGGTATAACTCCCAATGCAATCCCTCCCCACTCCCCCCTCCCCATGATAGGCCCCGGTGTGTGATGTTCCCCTTCCTGAGTCCAAGTGATCTCATTGTTCAGTTCCCATCTATGAGTGAGAACATGCGGTGTTTGGTTTTCTGTTCCTGTGATAGTTTGCTAAGAATGATGGTTTCCAGCTGCATCCATGTGCCTACAAAGGACGCAAACTCATCCTTTTTTATGGCTGCATAGTATTCCATGGTGTATATGTGCCACATTTTCTTAATCCAGTCTGTCACTGATGGACATTTGGGTTGATTCCAAGTCTTTGCTATTGTGAATAGTGCTGCAATAAACATACGTGTGCATGTGTCTTTATAGCAGCATAATTTATAATCCTTTGGGTATATCCCCAGTAATGGGATGGCTGGGTCATATGGTACATCTAGTTCAACCTCCTTGAGGAATCACCATACTGTTTTCCATAATGGTTGAACTAGTTTACAATCCCACCAACAGTGTAAAAGTGTTCCTATTTCTCCACATCCTCTCCAGCACCTGTTGTTTCCTGATTTGTTAATGATCGCCATTCTAACTGGTGTGAGATGGTATCTCATTGTGGTTTTGATTTGCATTTCTCTGATGGCCAGTGATGATGAGCATTTTTTCATATGTCTGTTGGCTGTATGAATGTCTTCTTTTGAGAAATGTCTGTTCATGTCCTTTGCCCACATTTTGATGGGGTTGTTTGTTTTTTTCTTGTAAATTTGTTTGAGTTCTTTGTAGGTTCTGGATATTAGCCCTTTGTCAGATGAGTAGATTGCAAAAATTTTCTCCCATTCTGTAGGTTGCCTGTTCACTCTGATGGTAGTTTCTTTTGCTGTGCAGAAGCTCTTTAGTGTAATTAGATCCCATTTGTCAATTTTAGCTTTTGCTGCCTTTGCTTTTGGTGTTTTAGACATGAAGTCTTTGCCCATGCCTATGTCCTGAATGGTACTACCTATGTTTTCCTCTAGGACTTTTATGGTATTAGGTCTAACATTTAAGTCTCTAATCCATCTTGAATTAATTTTTCGTATAAGGAGTAAGGAAAGGATCCAGTTTCAGCTTTCTACTTATGGCTAGCCAATTTTCCCAGCACCATTTATTAAATAGGGAATCCTTTCCCCATTTCTTGTTTCTCTCAGGTTTGTCAAAGATCAGATGGCTGTAGAGGTGTGGTATTATTTCTGAGGACTCTGTTCTGTTCCATTGGTCTATAT
>NW_020262382.1:0-2982 GCF_003255815.1 Theropithecus gelada | reverse complement strand
GGTGGAGACCCCTCCAAAAGGTGACTTTTGAGCAGAAACCTGAGAAAAGTTGAGGGGGCCATGGGGAGGCACCAGTCCCTGCAGCCACCCCAGGATTAAGACCCAGCAGCAGGAGGGCAATGGAATGGCCTGACCTGTGCGTCCTTCATGCTTCCTTCCTCAGTGGTGCAAGAACAGAAAGGTCAATTCCATGCTGCATCCATGGAAGGAGCAGGAAGCAGCCACATTGCAGAGCCGGGGTGGGGATAAAATCTGGCCCAACAGTAAAGCTAGAAGCAGGTGCTGCTGACCACTCACCACAACACAGGTCAAGAAGCATAACCAGCCCCTGAAGGCACGTCCAGGGCCAGGCCAGCTGGCCGGGCTGCCAGCATCTTAGTATTGATCCCAGGAGACAAGATGAGCTGGTTGGGGGGATAAAACAAACAGGAAACTATCAAAACATTCCAGAGGACCCATGACACTTAGCATGAACTTCCAGAGTGGGATCTGTATGGCATTGCTGGTTCTAAAGAGTTGGCCCCACCATCCCCACTTGCCCGGTGCCCGACCAGGGGAAAACGTAGGGTAAGGTCCACAGAAACAACTCCTGTGGAAGGGGAAAGGGTGTTCTCATCCAAAACCAGGGAGGAGACCCACAAACTCCACTCCTATGGAGCAGAGGGGCCTGCAGGGAGAAACAGGATTCTGCTGCTCATTTGCGTATCTGCTTCCCAGCAGGAAAGGGGACCATGCAGGATAGAGGGGCTAAGTGAATCCTGGACTATGGGGTTACGGGAGCCGGTGCTGACTCACTGTTGGAGGTGAGCCACAAGACAAGGCTTAGAACCCCTACCTGCAGCCTCTCCAGTCTAATAAGGAGATTGTAGTGTGGTCGTGGCGGTATCCGGACACAGTTCAAAGTGACAGGGAGTGATACCTCCTCCGGCCTCCTCTCTCAGCTGCAGATTCTCCGAGTTACTGGAACAGCTTCTCCGTGGCCCCATCAAAATGGAGAGTGGTGACAGCACCCAGAAGATGCTAACACCAGGGCCCTGTGCCATACCACCTGCTTCCCTTGGCCCTGCCCAAATCTTTATAAACCGCTTTTTCTTAATGACCCTTCAGTCGCTTCAAGGTCCCTGCCAGCACCTGACTGCCACACTCCCCAGAGGGACCAGGCTCCTCGGCACAGGAGCTGAGGTTTCTACAGGCACAGAGGAAACACTGTCCCAGCTGTTGGAATGGAGTCAGGAGTGGAAAACAGAATGCTTGTTCTCAATGCTCAGACTTACCAATTGTTTCATTTCATTGCACCAAGGCTGTGTGGCATTTTGAAGTAGAATTAGTGATCTACATAACTACAAATTATGTTCTTAAAAGAAGCTACTCAGTGCCATGCCTGACACAAGGTGAAACTCCACGATGAGATGTGTGAGAAGCCAGGGTGCCATAGTTACAAACCAGGACTCCAGGTGCAGACTGCTTGGTTCAAACCTGGACCGGGGGAATGAATTTTCGCAACTCTCCGTATTGTTCTTTGCCCCAGTTTTTCCATCTAACAACTAGAAGTAAAAACAAGGTTATTGTGAAAATTAAATGAACTAAAGTAAGTAGAGAGTTCCTAAAACAACACCCCAGTCACACCGTCAGCACTGAGCATGTTTTTCTTTACTACTCTTAAATGACGTAAGAGTGAGTGCACGGGCAACACCCATGAGCCTGGGCTTTCTATGTCACAGGCATCAGAGATCCCACTTTTGATGTCCTGCATACATTCTTTTGATGCTGATAAGGGAGGAGTCTCACAGGAGAGGAGCAAGCAACCACATTGGGGCCAGAAAACTCATGGTCAAAATTGAACTCCACCATTGTTCAGCTGGGTGACTCTGGGCAAGTGATTTTCCCTCTCTGATCCTCATGTTCCTTTTTGATAAAAACAGCACAATGGCAGGCCTAAGGGGATTGAAGATGCCCACAGAAAAATGTGTGTCTTATTTTGAATTTCCTGGAAGCAGATCCTCAAGCAAAGATTCAAATACAAAAATTTTATTTGGAGATGACTCTAGGACAGTAATTCCACTGCCAGTCCTTCCTTAGGGTGCGAATCTCAGGAAACAGCGATAGAGGCATGTGGAACAGAGACAGGAAAGGAATGCAGCAGTTAACGGGACCTTCATCAAGAAAGTTTCCACTGTGGCAGCCAGGACTCAGCCCTGCCAGGTACCTCCGAGAGACAGCATAGAACACGCGCCTCAGAGTCATCTCACTCAGAGCAAGGGAGCTGGGGTATTTATCCACTGATACCCACCAGTCAATCCTCAGGGATCCTTCCAAGGTCATGATTCCTCCAGAATGTCCTGCCTGCACTGCAAGGGTCAGACCTGGAGTTGAGGGCAGGGCCCCTGACAGCACCTCCAGCAACGAGCAGGAACACAGCCTGGTGTGGAGAGTTTCAGTGACTCACTGACTCCAACACACACACACACACACATACCTTCACACACCACACTCCAACACCAACACAGTGCATATGTATATACACATAAACGCATACATGACTGTTGTCCATTTAGATCCTGGTGACTCCATGGGATAGAAGAAAAGGCAGGAATCAGAGGGAAGTGCAAAATTAAGGGGAGTGAATGTCTTAAGAACAAAACGCAAATTTAGGCAGAAAATCAAGCGGGAAGAGGAGTGGTCTGGACACCAAATGCCTGCTGGGTGGCACTTGCTCTACACACGCTGTCACTAATTCTCCAAGCAGCCTCATGGGGTAGAAGAAATTCCCCTCAATTTACAGATGACAAAAACGTAGTTCAGAAAAGAAAACTGATCTTACCAATGTCTCAGCAAGTTAGTGGGTGAAGGTATGGACTCCCAGCTCTATCTGTCCACAAAGCCTACAAATTCTCCCTTGTTAGGCAGGCTGGGTACCGGGCTGTGCTTCTGGACGCTGCTCCTTTTCCTGCTAGGCAATCATGGCAGAACTGGCAGAAACGT